>NC_082665.1:57593863-57896893 GCF_025265405.1 Mesoplodon densirostris
TAAGATCTGAGGATTCAGCAGTAGAGAAGATACACATAGTTATTATTCTCAAGAGCTTACATTCTAGAAAGGAAACACAATACATAAGCAAATAACTGGACAAGGAAATTTCAGAGGCTGGTAAATGTTATTAATTAGTTAATTCAATGAAGATTTATTTAACTTCAAACATGCACTAGGTTCTAGATGCTAGGGACATAGCTGTGAAAAAAAAAGTCCAACTCTATTCTCAAATTTTTATTTTGTGAGAGAGGCAGATAATAAACATCATACTTCTATGTGTATATTGCTATAGATATTAATGAGTATTTTTAAAGTAAAAATGAAATGGGAAGTTGTGATTGAGAGACTGGAGAAGAGTAAAAGAGGTTTCTTTAGATATATGGTGGCCAAGTAAAGGTCAAATTTGATGTGAGACCTGCTGAAAGTGAGGCAGAGAGCTTTGAGAGTATCTGGGAGGGAAGAGTTCCTGTCAAATACAAAGGAATCCATATTTCATATGCTCTATTGTTCAACATTAGGAAATCAAATGATTCAACTAGTATAGGTTATTTTTACCACCAATTTATTGGAAAACTAATTTCATTGGGAATTATGTAACAGCATATAAAAATGGGCATCTTCCTTAACTTCCATTCTGAAGATTTCACAGGGTGTATGTTACATCAGACATCAAGTTGAGTGTGAAACTAAACTCCATATGATAATTTATTTAAAACAAAAGAGTTAGCTCTATGGCTTTTCACTCACTTTGAGAATGTAAAGGGTTCTTGAGAGGGAAGAGCATGTGTGAGATCTTCCTGAGAAAGGAAGAGCTGTTGCTATTCCATGGGATCGCTTCAGTTTCCTGGGAAGTTTTTTTTGTTTGTTTAAAACTTTAATTTACAAATTTTCAACATATACAAACATTATTGATTTTATTATATCAATCTTATATCCTATGACCTTTTTAGATTTCTTGGGATTTTTAATGTAGATGATTATATTGTCTACAAATAGAGATCTTTATCCATTACTTTGCAATTTTTAATGTTTTTGGTGTTTTTTTCTTGCCTTGTTACGTGGACTAGGACCACCAGTATAATGTGGAATAGTTATTTACATTGTGTTAAGGACCTTTTGTCTCTAAGTTCATAAGAGATATTGGTCTGTAGTTTTTCTTCTCTTTCTTCTTCTTTTGCATAATGTCTGCCTGCTTTTTTTTTTTCAGGGTAATGCTGAACTTAAAAAATAAGTTGGAAAATATTTTCTCTTTTTTATTTTCTGGTAATATTAGTGTAGAAATTGTATTGTTTCTTCCTTGAATATTCTGCAGAATTCACAAGCAATGCAATCTGGGTCTGGGTGTTAAACTTTGTGTAAGGTTATTAACCTTAATTTCTACTTCATTAAGAGGTATAGGAGCGTAAATCATAGTATGTATTTATTTACTGATGAATTTTATCAGTTGGTTCTTTCGAAGAATTTATTTTCATTTGTATTATCAAATTTATCAGCACATTTGTTTATAATATTCCCTTATCATACTTTTACTGTCTGTCAGATCTCTAGTGATGTACCCTTATTTGTGCTTCTTCCTTTCTTTCTTTTTTCTTGACCACTATGACTAAGAGTTTATTAATTTTATTGATCTTTTCCTAGTGTCATTAATTTTTCTGTTTTAAATGTCATTGGTTTCTGCTCTTATTTTTTTTGTTTGTTTTTTTCTTCTGCCGGCTTTGGGTTTTAATTTGCTCTTTTTTAAAAAGATATTAATGGTATGAAATTAGATCACAGATTTAGGATCTTTCATTGTTTCTAACATAAGCATTTAACACTATAAATTTCCCAATAATAACTGTATCTCACAAATTTTCATATGTTCATAATTTTCACATGAATCCTTTTTTCAATGTATTTGTTTACAATTCAAAGTACTTTCTATTTTTCCTTGTTATTTTTTTTATTTAACCAAAGGATTATTTAGAAGTATATAGTTTAATTTATAAATATTTAGGAATTTTCATAGATCTTTATGTTATTGATTTCTAGTTTAATTCTATTATGATCAGAGAACATTTTATTTGATTTCAATCTTTTGAATTTGTTGAGATTTCTTTATAATTCAGAATATGATCTACTGTGGTATATGTTCTATGTGCACTTGAGAAGGATGTGTATTTCCTAATACTGGATGGGATATTCTAAATGGCAATTAGGTCAATTATATTGATAGTGTTGTTCAAATCCTCTATATTCTTACTGCTTTAATATCTATCTGTTCTGTCTGTTCCTGAGAGAGGAGTGTTGAAGACTCTAACAATAAATGTGAATTAGTCTATTTCTCTTTTCAGTTGTATCAGTTTTTTCTTCATGTGTTAAAGCCCTGTCATTAGCTGTATACACATTTAAGATTGGTATAACTTCCTAACTAATCCAATTGTTGTGTGTGTGTGTGTGTGTGTGTGTGCGTCTCCATATCTATATATCAATATTTTCTTTACCTCTGGTATTGACTCTTGTTCTGAAGCCTACTTTGTCATAATAATATAGCTTCTCCTGATCTCTTTTGATCAATATTTGCACTGTATATAATTTTCCATTCTTTTCTTTTAACTTAAGTCTTTACATTTAAACTGTATTTTTTTTACATAGTATATAGTTTGGGTCTTTAGTTATTATACAGACTGATAATCTCTGTCTTTTAATTGACTATTTACAACATTTCATGCAAATTTTATATAGTTGGGTTTAAAGTTACCATCTTACATTTTGTTTTTCAGTTGGGGAATCTGTTTCTTGTTCTCTTTGTTCTTCTTTTTCTGACTTCTTTTAAATTACTTGAATTTTTATTATTTTATATCTATTATTGGCTTATTAGTTATAATTATTTTATTTTTTATTGGTTTCTAGGGTTTATATTATACAACTTTAACTTGTCATTGTCTACCTCCCAATCATTTCAGTTCACATATATAGTATAAATAGATGCAACCTTACCTTATATTGTTATACACTTTAATTCTACATATGTTATAAACCACATAGTACAATGTTTCTATATTTACCTTAGACATTCAATTATCTTATAAAGAGATTAAATTTTTTTTAAAAAATGCTGTTTACACTTGCCCACAATTTTACCATTTCCAGTGCTCTTTTTTTTTTTAAATTTTTAATTAGTTAATTTTTTAAAATTAGTTAATTAATTTATTTTTGGCTGTGTTGGGTCTTTATTAGAATCAGCTAAGTGATTATATGCTAATCAGCAAAATATTCTTAACTGTCCTTCTGAAAGTTGTGTCAATTCCTTTCCTGTGAGTCACTCAAACTCTTTTTTTAAAAGTTAAATTTGAGCACACTGAACAGAGATGGTAAGAAGTTTCATGTGCTATGTAGAAACTCACAGTTATTTTTTTTTATTAATTTAATTTATTTTATTTTTGGCTTTGTTGGGTCTTTGTTGCTGCGCACAGGCTTTTCTCTAGTTGCGGTGAGCGGGGGCTACTCTTTGTTGCAATGCGTGGGCTTCTCTTTGTGGTGGCTTCTCTTTGTTTTTAAGCACAGGCTCTAGGCGCACGGGCCTGAGTAGTTGCAGCACATGGGCTCAGTAGTTGTGGCTCACAGGCTCCAGAGCGCAGGCTCAGTAGTTGTGATGCACAGGCTTAGTTGCTCTGCAGCCTGTGGGATCTTCCTGGGCCAGGGCTTGAACCCGTGTCCCCTGCATTGGCAGGCAGATTCCTAACCACTGTGCCACCAGAGAAGCCCTCCAGTGCTCTTTATTATATACATCTTTGTATTGTGTGTGTGAGTGTGTGTATGTGTGTGTGTGTTTGTGTTTTTGCATACATGCATGGTATCTAAGTTTCTGTCTGGTATCATACTCCTTCTGTTTAAAGAACTTCTTTAAGTATTTCTCATCTTCCAGCAGGGAATTCTTGTCAGTTTTTGACCAAAAAGGTCTTTATTTTATCTTCATTTTGAAAGTGTGTTTCTTTTGGCTTTCAGTACCATAAATGTGTCATTGTATTATCTTCTGGCTTGCATAATTTCTGATTAGAAGTCTGCTGTAATTCTTATCTTTGTTCCTCTATACATTATAGTTCCTCCTGCATTCTCCTGGCTGCTTTAAGAGTTTATCTTTCATTTTCAGCAGTCCAGCTATCATGTATATAGATGGATTTTTGTTTGATTTTTATCCTGCTGAGCTTCCTGAATTGGTGATTAGTTTTTGTAATGGGTTGAATGGTGCCCCTCCCCTGAAAAGATATGTCCATTCTAATATTTGAGACCTTTGAACGTGACCATATTTAGAAGGAAAGCCTTTGCAAGTGTAATTAAGTAAAAGATTTCAAGATATTATTGTCTTGGATTATCAGGTGTCCTTATAAGTGTCCTTATAAGAGACACACAGAGATTAGTCCAGGTGAAAATGTAGACAGAGATTTAGGTTGTTCAACCACAAGCCAGGGAACACCTGGAGCTACAAGAAACTGGAAGAGACAAGGAAATATTCTCTCCTAGAACACATAGAGAGAGTGTGACCCTGGATACACCTTGATTTCAGACTTCTGGCCTCTAGAACTGTGATAGAATGAATTTCTATAAAAACAGAAAGCCACAAAATTTGCAGTAATTTATTACATCAGCCCAAGAAAACTAATGCAGTTGTTTTTTATTCTTTTGCGGAAACTCTGCTTTCATTTCTTCAAATATTTCCTGAGCTAATATGCTCATGAATGGAATGCATCATCGATCCATTTTTTGTTTTTTTATAGCATTTCTACATATTTTACATGTTATTCTCTCTGCTGAAATTGCCCAGTTTCCTGTATTTTGTCTGTCTATTCCAACAGATGGGTTTTGCTTATACCTTGCTGCATGAACAATTGATCCTAGACTGAGCCCTGTGGGTGAGAGAGTTTGTTGACCTTCTTTCAGAGGCTTAAGTTTTATTCTTTGTAGGAGAGAAAGATCCAGGGAAGCATATGGGGTTTTGTTCTGTCTTTCATCAATCATTGATCACCTCCTAAAGGCCTATGCCACCAAGTAGGTCTCTCTTTATCTTCTGTTCAGGTCTTGATCTTTCTCATAAGCACCTGATCTTTCTCATTGGCCTGTAAAAAAAGCCAATGAGTGTGTATAGATTCACCTTGACATGCTAGCACACATGACCTTTAAGAATTTTTAAAAAATTTAATTGTTCTTATTTACTTTAATGACTGCCACTTTTTCTTCCTGTGCTCTTCCAAATGTGAAACAGTCCATTGGTCTTATCTCTCCCCAGAGGGACTTGGAATTTTTACAGTTCAGTTTTCTTACAACTTCAGGTGTATTTTTGGCTCAAATAAAAAAAGTAATATTTTGTAAATTATTTGACTCTTTATTGTCAGGTGGAAACACTGTTCTGTTGTGACTTCCTGCATCCTAAGGAGAAACAAAGCTCTTCTATTACTTTTTCAATCATGATGAGATTTTTGCCACTATTTCTCCTTTTTATTCTACTCAGTATTTTGTTGGTTTATTTTTCTTTCAGTCATGATTTTTTTTGCTGTAGATTTCTCTATGTTATTTGTATTTTCAAGGAACCAATTTTTGGTGTTGTTAATGTTGATTTTATTATTCATTTTTTCTATATTATTGATTTCTGCCCTCATCTATATTATTTATTTTCTTATTTTTTATTTATAGTTATTAGATTGCTACCCTTCCAAGTTTTCTTTTTTATTGTTTTCTAATAAATGTATTTTAGTAAAGTTCTAAGTATTGCTTCAGCTGTTTACCACAAATTTTGACATACATTTGCACTATTTTCAGTTTCATTTAAAAATATTTTTATTGTCCACGTGACTTTTTTTGTGTTAAAGATAATGGGCTTATGGTACTTAACTATTTGAATATTACTAACTTGAGATATCTGTTCTTTGTGATTAGCAGTACTCTTTTCCCAAGGTGTATGCATGACAACATATATTTCTTAGTCAGAAAAATCATATATATATACTAGATTCTTCCCATACTTCTATGCACCAGTTCACTCAGAGCTTCTGAGTGCTTTTCTCCCAGTAAGACCCTGAATAAAACCTAATCTCACAACTCTCATGTTGTACATTTTTCTTTGGTAGTTTTGGCAACCATGAACGGACCCAGAGCAGATTGCTCTCCTTCTCCTAAGCTCTACAGGGGTCTAGAGCCTAGTGCCCCTTGTGCCTGTCCACCTCCTCAGTGAGTCCAGATGACTGAGTAAGTCTCCTCAGGAAGGGATACCTGAATTCTCAGTTGAAAGACACTGAGAAGGTTGCTCAGTTGAAAGACACTGGGAAGCTTTGAACTGGGTAATTAGGTAAGGGATGACCTGGCATCTTTCCTTGACTTGACTACTTTAACAGAGTTTGTCAGAATAAAAGTAAAGATACCAAATGAAAGCTTTCAACTCCAAAGATAAGGGACACTGTTCCCCCTAGCCTGTTACAGCTTTCTTAGACAACTGAGAAATTTACAGGAGTGGTAGAGGCAAGTCCTCATACCATGTAGCAGTCTCATAGGGAAGCCTCATTAATTAAAAAAAATCACTCATCCGAGGATACACATGTATGAATTGGCTGTAGAGTTTTCTAAGAGCCCATGAGGTTTTAGAGGGAGAAACCGAGATAGTAAAAGAGCTAAAACAACTCTAACGTGACACTGAGAAGAGTTAAGCTCATAAACAGCCCACCACACACTTTTTAATAGTAATTTTATCCTGACAAACCAACTTTAAAATGGGAAATCAAGCCTCCCAAGCAGAAGAAAAAGGGCCACCAGATAACTTACCTCTGACTAACACCCCAGCTGGGTTTATGTATGTATGGAGATTATACTTGGAAGTACTTGCTTAAATAGGAACTGAAGGAGATCTCACCCTGAAATGGCAAAGACGGGGCTCTTTTGACATTCCAAATTTTTTTTCCTACACAACTAGAGAAAGCTGGCTATAAGATCAGACAGATTGAATGAAAAACTTATTTTGATTGGTATTTAGGTGCTTCTAAAAGAGGAAATAGTAACTTCTTTACAGGAAATCAATAAAATATTGCTTGAAACCATATCAAAATTTAAAAATGCCACTGATGCTGGTCCAGTCTTTCCCTCTGCTCCTCCCTGTTTCTCTAAATGTGCACCACAATGCTCTCCTCCTTGCTATCTGTCTCTCTCTGAACTTCCTCTTATAACACTAAAATTGATTTCCCACAGAAGGCAACAGTAATTCTAAAAGCTGATAAAAATGTGTTTCATTATTATGGCCATTTTGAAAAAAATTTTTTTTCTTCAAAATTCTGATCTTAAGGGAACCAAAGCTTTTCTAGGAACAACTTGCATTACCTTTTCATGCCTTAGATATAAATGTTCTTCCTGTTCTTCTTAGGTATCTTGTTCTGTGTCTTGAGAGCTTGGTGTATTGACCAGTGAGAAAACTCTCTCTGGTCTCTGCCATCTGGAAGATGCACATATGGTATTTGGCAGCCAGTCAAATACCTCTTTCTGGCCATGCCAGTTCTCAGGGAAATTTGTTATAAGGGGTCCCAGTCCATAAGGGACGTTTATCATCTCAAACTTCATTGTGTCTGCCTGAACAATGAAGGCTTTTACTTTCTGGACTTTTTTGGTGGGGAGCAAACTTTCAAGATCTTGTGAGGACTGCATCCTTTGCACTCTCTTGTGGGATGCATCTTGCATTGTATTGGTTTGAGTGGCTATTAAGATCCTACTTGTCAATGGCCAGCTGATGGATCCTTTAAATAGGAAAATCTTCTAAATTGGTAAATTTTTTTAGAAAGCTCTCATCATAAACAGCTGTTTTATTGGTACCTATGGAAAGACTAAATTGGGAGCGAGAGCTGGGAGGGATCAGGGTGAGCTGGTTCCCACCACTGCTTGAATAAGCATGGACAGTGGCCACCATTGTCTCTGCTTAGCTAGACCAGAGTCTTTTCCCAGGTTCTGGCTGGCCCAGATACTGTGCCAAGCTGTGGTGTGTAGTGAGCAGGGCCGAGGTGTTTGCCTCACTCAGACTGGGGAGTGTGGCAAGGTGGCAGCTGCCAGTGCAGAGCTTTCTCTGCCCCGATTTTTGTCAAACCAGCACCATGCACTCTTTGTGAGTAGAGCCTAGGCTTCTCCAGCCTTATATCTGTCCCACCAGTTCTCCCATCAGGCAAGGGGGCTTGTCTCCTCTGCATAGGACCCCAGAACTAGGATGCCCAGTCTGTGGCTGGATCTGCTCACTCCTTAGGATGAGGGTCCACCCATGTGGACCTTCTCTTCCTTTCAGATGCCTCCCAGGGGCTCAGGTCCCGACCTGATGCCTTTTTTCCATCCTACTCAGTTACATGGAAATCTTTCTTGCAGCTTTGGTTGTATAGGAGTTATTCTGCTGTTTTCCAGTTAGTCTTCTGTGAGAATTGTTCCACATATAGTTGTATTTTTGATGTGTCCGTGGGGAGGAGGTGAGCTCCAAGTCCTACTCTGCCATCTTGATCTGATCTCCTATTGGCTTTTAATCTTTGTCTTCCAGATACAAGGGAACCTTTCTTCCTATGATAACTATGACTTAAAATAAGTTGGTAGAGTATACCTTTTAAACAAAGGTGAAACATTTATCTTTTTCTTTCTATCTGGTCCCTCCAGAATTTGGTTTCTTCATCTGGCTCCCCTCTTAGACTTGGTGTCTTATTACAATCCAGAATGAAACTAGTTATACTCGTCATTGTCCTAATTTGTTCTTTCATTTTGTGTTTAAACTATTTACGTTTTGTATCTTTTGCTGCTGTATCATGACCTTATTAATGTTGTTACTGGTATTACTGTTGTTTCTTGCATTACCCAATGTATAACCAGATCTCTGACAAAATTAATGATGGCTAAATGTCTTGAGGCAATCAATCACATATATAGTTCTATATAAAATTATTTTTAATAATGCAACTCTAGATATTGGAAGAAGCAACAAGAGAAAAATATTTCCTGGATCATAATAGACCAGTAAGACAGATGACCTAGAGAATTTTTAGCACATGAAAGGCCTATCAAGAACCTTACCTGACCTAGGAATGAGCCTTCCTAGTGCTGTGGGACAAATTGGTCATAAAATGCCTCCCAAATCTTGGCTGGATTTATGACCAAAACAGGGGAGACTGTGAACAAAAAAGAGCAAAGAATATTCCACACAGACCAGTTATACAAGGGGTGAATTGCAACTCACTGCAATTGCCTACCAACAGTACACCCTGCGAGGAATGGAGTATGAAAAACAGGATGAAGCACTTTGTGCTTTGGATAAACACACCCCTAGATAGTTAAATACATATATTAGGAAGAGTTTCAGTGACCCCAGATTCTTGTATCTTCCCATACATAGAAAAGCACTGAAATCATTAACTTGAGATAGCTGTTCCTTGTGATTAGCAATAATCTTTTACCAAGATATATGCCTTGACTACATGTATTTCCTAGCCAAAAAAAGTCATATATATATCTGGCTTCTCCCCTACCTCTGTGGAGCAGTTTTCTTGGAGCTACTGATTGTCTGTCTCCCAGGCTATAGTACTTCATTAGGACTCTGAGTAAACCTTAAACTCACAACTCTCATGTTGTGCATTTTTCTTTAAGTTGACAAGGTATAACAGTAAAAATGCTGAAATCCAAAGACAAGGAGAAAGTTGGTTTTTTTTGTTTGTTTGTTTTTGTTTTTGCTTTTGTTTTATGTGCAATGCCCAGGGAAGGCAAGACAAAATAGATTAGTGGTTGTTTAGGGTTGGAAAGGGATAAACAGAGATAGGGAGGTGATAGCTAATGGGAGCAGGGTTTCTTTTTCAAGGTGATGAAAATGTTCTAAATTGCAGTGATGGTTGAACATATCTGTGAATATGCTAAATAATACTGTACCTTTAAATGGTTACATTGTACATTTTATGGATTATATCTAAATAAATGGTTTAAAAGGAATTACATTTATAGAAGACCCATACATAAATGTTTATATAAACTTCATAATTTATAATATTGAAATATTCTGAAAGAGTGAATCCATGTGTTATTGAACAAGATTAGTTTACACTGTACCTGCAGGACTCCCTCATATCAGAAGTAAAATGCCAAATATTTCAGGACTATGTCAGGAGTTCCAGGTGCATTATAGGACTAAGAGAACTGGGCATACAGGAAACTGCTGATTTACACCAAATTGAGAAAGGCTGTTCCCGCTTGTCAGCGGTCACACTTCAGTGAAGTGTATTGTTAATCAGAAGGCCACCTGCACCAATCAGTGAGTCATCAGTGAGGATAGATATACTTGTGGGTGGAAACATCTTAATTTTATAAGTACTCATTGAAATTTTCTAAGACATTTTCAGCCTCTTGTGAACAGGCACAGTTTCTCTTGAAGAGCAAAGCATACACAGTTAATAATAGAAGAAAAGCAAATAACACTTAAGAATCAGTGTTCTACATTCAAGGTGCCATATTTCCATCCCCCTTTCAACTTAATTCTCTTGGAATTATAGAGCTCTTGTAAATATCAAAAGGACCATTCACTGTCTTTGAGGAGAAATGTGCTCAGTTGGAGCATTACACTTAGGTATAAAAAATCAACGCCTTTTTATGCTTCAACTTTCCCATCAAGAAAATAGAAACAGCTGAGAAAATGGTTGTCTTCTGGGGTCTTATTAGTAAAGTGTAAAATTCTTTGACTCTTATAGAAGAAAATATGCACATTATTGTATGAATAAAAGGAGGACAAATTAGCCATTTATGCAGCGTACCCAGAACACATCCACCAACTTCACTAGCTAGAGTTAAATAAAATGTGCTCAGGAAGTTATCATCACAGGATCTACAGAGTAGATGTACTATGGCTTAGAAAAGGTTTGTGCCTCTAGATATTGAAGGGATACAATTTAATTCTGAAGTACTGAAGTGGTCAGGAAATGGAGTTAATAGATGTTACCTTAATGAGTTATTTTTCATTTGTACTTTTCAAATCATGTTGAACAACAAAAATTCCCACCGCACATTTAGTTGTATCTTCCTGATGCTCAGGCCATGGGTATAAATGTTACTGCAAGTTATTTCTTTAATCCACTGTCCCAGAGGTAGAAGCACAAAAAAGACAAGGCTGTAAAAAGTTGGCACAGATCTAATAGTAAGCAATGCTGTTTTGTGTTTCATGCCAAAAGCTGGAATTTTTGCTGCTATTATAAGAAAGGGGAAAACAAGTGGCAAAGAGCTTTCTTTGGAAATGAATACACCACTGGCCCCAGGGTGGATGTGAAATCACCACCATCAACGGACAGTATTACACAAAGAAAGCATATTGAATGAGCCCACCTTTGTAATAGGAAGTAAGAAGCCATGTGGAAAAAGGCTTTTCAACAGTGGATTACAACTATATCGAAATCAAGAACTTAAAAGTGTAAGAGAATCATATCTGTCTGGGGGAAAGAGTTCCTGTTACTTGCTGGGATGCAGGGCCAGGATGTGCTAGGTTGAGTCATCTTTCCAGCAAAAAAAATTTGGAGTAAAATAGTGGGACTAATTTTTTTTTTTGCATTTTACTTAACATATATTTTTATTACAAATGATATCCATCCTCTTTTAGAATTTTTTAAGCAAGCATGAGAAGAGGCCACTGGTTATGGCTAAGGCCTGACAGAAACCAGAGATCTAAAAGAGCAAGCAGTAAAGCAGAATAAACTCCTGTATCTTTTCTTCCTAAAACTTTCTTACCATGTGTCTATAGTGTGGCTGTGTTACAAACAAGAAGCTCATGTCTATTGGGGGCTTTTGCCTGAGCCTAACACTGACAGGCACATTTATAACAGAGTACTAAGTAAAATTCAGATCTAAATTTAGAGAATCTAAAGTATAATTGAATGGAATGTCATTCTTATTGATCTGTATCAACTTTTACTCTGTTGCCCCATATATATTTTATAGCTCTCATTTCTCTCTTTTTTTTTCCCACATCTTATTTTATTTTACTCCTTTTATCTGACCCAAATTGAACCACTGTATTGGTTAGGATTGCCTTCAATTGCCTGAAATGACAGTGACTTCACCAAATAAGAGTTTACTTTTGAAGTCTGAAGATAAACTCTGCTGGGCCTGTAAAGTGGTGCTCATGATGTCAAAAATGTCTCAGCCAGCTGCAATTTTTCTTCCACACCAGCCTCAGCACAAAACTTTCATCATCATAGTGCCAAGATATTGCTGTACCTATAGGCAACCGATCTACATGCCAGGGGAGAAAAAGGAAGAAGGAGGGAATAAAAAGTAAAAACAGAAAAGCAAAGCAAACAAAAAAATGTCAGCTGAATCTTTATGCTTTTAAAAATGTTTATATCACATTGGCCAGAACTGGTTAACATGGCCACCCTCTATGATGGACTGAAAAAAAAAAAGAAAAAAGGGATTCTCTTTAGTAAAGATGAAAGGGTTTGGAGTAGACAACTAATGTTTAGTGCAGTGGCCCTACTGCAGTTAATACTTTTTTCTGCCTCCTGTTTTAACAGTAATTGTACAGTTAGACTGCAATCTCTTAATTAATTAAATCAATCGATTTGTTATAAAGCTCCTTTCTGATACTAACTCATTAAAATGGTGATTTTCAACGTTTAGTGGATATTGGCAGCACCTAGAGGGCTTGTTAAAACACAGATTGCTGGGCCCCACCCTCAGAGTTTCTGATCCAGGAGGTTTGGGATGGAGTCTAGGAATTGAGATAATTTTAAAAGTTCCCTGGTGATGATTATGCAGCTCATCCAAGGGCCACACTTTAAAGGAAGCAGTTTGGTCATTTTGAAGGGAGAATTTTACAGAGTTCTCATAGTTTCTCAAAGCCAAACTTTTGTGGGTCATGCTTTCTGCATCTTTACAGATTACAACATGTTCTTTATCTTTTGAATGAGATTATGGGAGGGCCCCAAAATGATACTTTATTCTATGTATTATGCTTAATAACATAAAAAATAAATACTTATACTCTTAATGCAAAAATGTCAAACAACAGAGTCCTGTTGACCACTGACCCAGGCCCAGTGCCTCAGCCTCTTCCATAGAGATGACTACTTTTAGTAATTTGATGTGTATTTTTCCACAGCTTTTAAATTCATCTATATTGTAATTGAATATCTATGTATTTACTTAAAATTTATTACATAGGGTTTTAAAAAATATAAATATTATTGGATTACATGCATTTTTCATGGGATTGCTTTTGACTGCTTAACAATATCTTAAATTTTTTCCTAAAATTTGACTTTTAAAAATTAAAAATGTAGGCTTTGTAAAATAATTAGAAGTATTCAGCCACCTATTGAATGTGAGCCACATTACTCTAGAAGTACAGGTGACATAAATTGTAATATAAAAAGTATAAAAACCATTCTCAGTTCATATAGAAAATGTCAGATTTCTCCACTGTAAAGTTACTCTTTTTTTTCCCCTCTCCAATAGAGGAATATCCTATAAATTTTTGACCAATACTCCTCAAAATTGTCAAGGTCATTAAAGGAAAAATCTCAGAAACTGTCATAGCCAAGAGGAGCTGAAGCAGACATGAAAACTAAATGTAAGAGGGATGAAAGTTAATATGCACAGCCCACACTTAAGGAAGTTATGATCCACCTTATTGAGGGTATATAAATTATCCAGTTTACTATAAATGTCCATAAAACAGTGAATGTTTCCTTATAGTACCAATATTATTCAAACTGTATAAAGTGACAGTTCCTTGCTTTTTGAAAATGCATTTAATCTCTTGTCAGTGAGAGGATTTATGAGCCGTCATGACCTTTACAGAATAAAAAGCACACAATATGAGGCTCAGAGAAAGGAAAAGAAATGATGAATGAAGACATATATATCACTTAGATTTATAGGCTTGTATAGGGCATGTCTTTATGTTTACTTAGCAATATTTGAAGATAAATTATCCTACACATTTGAATAATAAGACTAAAAGATTGCAAGATGCAAGTTATTAAAATTTCAAAATGAGGAAGTGTGCTGAAGAGCACTTCAGAATGCATCCTTCCTTTGCCTAAGTTGTGTTTTATTTAGTTACTAACAAAATATCTGTTTTTATTTGTGTGTGGTGCCCATTCCATCAAAGCAATGACATGAAAGGCAAATTTTTGACCTAAATATAACATGTAGAAAAACACTTCGTAATTATACAGCTTAATGTTTTACAAATGAATATGCCCATGTTACCAGCATGCAGATCAAGAAATATTACATTACCAACACCACGAGACCTCCAATGCCCCTCTTCAGTCACTACCCTCAAAAGCAAACAGTAACCTGACTTCTAGCACCATAGATCTTTTTTTTTCTTTTTTACACTTCATACAAATTAAATCATATACATGCTATATATTTTTTAATACCAGGCTTCTTTTACTCAGTGTTATATCCATGAGTTTCAACTATTTTGTTTTGCACATTTATAGTTCCTGTATTAAAACTGTCACATAATATTCTATTTGGAAATACACTACAATTAACTTATTCATTCTATTGTTGGATATTTGGGTAGATTCCAGTATTGGGAGAGTATGAATTGTGCTGCTATGAACATTACTGTGTGTATCTTCTGGTGACTATATATATATATATATATATATATATATAGCACATATATGAAGGAGTTGAATTGTTGGATCATAGAGTAAACCTATGTTCACCTTTAGAAGATATTGCCAAACAATTTCCCAAAATAGTTGTATCAATTTGCCCTATAATGAGCAGTGTAGGAGAGTGAATTCTGACTGCTCCACATTCCTACCAACAATTTTTGGGGGTCTTTTTCAATTTTGCAATTCTTGTTTATATATAGGGGTATATTATTGTTGTAATCTGTAGTTCCTCACTAAATAACAGAATTGAATAATATTTTTAAATAAATTCATTGAACAATTGGATATCCTCTTTTGTGAAAAATCTGTTTATGTCTTTTGCTCAATTTTCTTAAAAAGTCACCTTTTTCTTACTGATTTATAGAAGTTTTAAAAATATATTTTGGATGAAAGTCCATTGTTGGACATAAATGTATTGCAAATGTCTTCTTCCAGTGAGTAGGTTAATTTACAATTTTAAATGGTGACTTTTAATAAAGAGAAGTTTTAAGTCTTAATATAGATGTGTGTACGTGTGCACGCATACACATGCACATTTGCTTTATGTTGGTGTTTCTTTATGCCTTCTTAAGAAATCTTTGCTTACACATAGGTCAAGAAAATGTTTTTCTCCACTTCCTTCTAAATCCTTATAGTTTAAATTCTGTATTTATATCTACAATCTATCTGGAATTGTGTTTTGTGTTGGATGTGAAAGAGAGGTCAAGGTCCTTTTTTCCCTTTATGGACATCTAGTTAACCCAGCATCACTTTTTAAAAAATGATCATCCTTTCACAACTGCACTGAAGTGATCTTGCATATGTTAATTTGATTTGTCTATAGTTATATCAGTTTGACACTATAATAATACATCTTTGTTCTAAGGCAGTATGGTACTGATATTTAGTAGTTTAAGTCTTCCAGCATTGTGTGTCTTTAAGATTGCTGTGGCTAATCTTGGACCTTTGTCTTTTCATGTAAAATCATCTTATCAGGTCACACATATGCATGCCTGCATGTATACACACACACACACACACACACATAAAGATTCTGAGATATTGATTAGGATTACAATAAATTATGAAGATTAATTTGGAAAGAATCACTACATTTGCAATATTAAATTTTGCAACCCATTACCATGACATATTCCTCCATTTATTTAGAAAAATGGCATATCTATCATTTATTCAAAGATTTAAAATTTTTCTCTAATTCTATATTTATGTTTATTTACACACACATTTGTAATTTCCATACATAAATAAAAAATATATAATGAGTTACATTTTATTATATAAACATGATATATAAACTTAAATTATATGTATCTGTGTTAGAATTTTTGCACAAGTTTTATTAAATTTATTTATTAGATTCTAATAAATCTATTAAATTTATTGCACATTATTAGATTTATTCCTAGGCATTTGATGTTTTCTGATACAATCATAAATAGCGACTTTCATAAATTTTATTTTCTATACATTAATATTGATATATAGAAATAAACAGATACATTAAATTAAACCATAAAATATTCAATATTATTTTTGACCTATGAAATTATTGATTTTGTATTATCGAACATAATACATTTACCTTGAATACAGTGACCTGGTTATATTTGCATACTGATTTTAATAGTTGATGTGTTGATTTTTAGGATTTTCTTTATACTCATTTTCTCTATAACAATACTATTTTTCTAGTTTTTATTTTTTCCTATTTTTCTTGCCTCTTTGCATTGGCTAGGATCTTAATGCTACTTTTAAGAGTTACTATATTTACTCAGCTACTGCCAATGAGCTGTGAATCTATTTAAGTATTCAGTGTTAGGATTTTGACTATATGCACGCAAAGATATAGCCAGATAATGATTTTTATCAGGAGCCATTTAGACTTCTGATTTCTTATACAGTAAATAATATTGTGTACTATTCAAAAGAGCAATGCTGTGAAATGACTATAACATCACCACAGTGATGAATAGTTTATATAACTTTATATAATATATATGCATATTTAATTGTATTCTCTCTTTCTTATCTGTACCTGCTCAATAATGTGTGTTAGTTTTAGCATCTCAGTTAGACTAACTCTATTTGTGGGTAGGAAATATGTCTTACTTTTTTTCATTCCCTTCAGTTCTAATTGGGTAAAAACAAATCAGACCCTTGTAAGCATATTAATTGGCTAATTGTGCTGTACTAATTTCAATAACTTGAGTATTCTTTTGCCTTTAGATATGGAAGAAACAATGTGTAATGTAAGTACTATTAGAACTTCTAGTATCACCTCACAGCTGGAGAACACTTAAGATTATTCACAAAACAATTTAAATATGTTATCTCACTTTAACCTTACATTTTTGAGGTAAGATTTTCAAAAGCTTTAGTAAATAAACACATGATATGTACATAATATTTCATGCAATGACATATAATTTTAACTTTACTACCATCTGCTGGGACAGACTACTTGACACAGTAATAAAACAAGCTATATTGAGCACCTCCTGTTTACCAGGCATTGTGTAAACTACTGTACCTTAAAGAGATTTGAAGAGATCACAATCTGTTCATTCAAAGGGTTCTGGTGGCTGACTTGAGAAGAGAAACCAAATTCCCACTTGGCAGAAGAGGGAGAATCCCATGGGTTAAAATTTTCTTTACAGAGATTTTTATCCAGATGGTTTCAACCTAATTTTATGCCTCAGTGCACTGGAAAGAAAACAACATATGGCATAATCCATACAGATTATTGTAAGAGCTTCCTAGTTTGGTACTCTGCCCTGGAGCCTCACCCTATAATCCCTCTGGCACAGTGTTCTTAGATCAGATTAATGTTTCCCAAACACAAAATATGACTTTTTTTCTCAAAGCTTCCATCTTTACCCCATCCCATCCCTGCCTACATTATACCCCCTTTTCCTCTTTCTTTTTCTGGATAAAATGAAAATTCATCAATCTAGCTATTCATAGTCACCTTTATTAATTTCTACCATACCTACCCAGTTACTCCCATGATGCATACCCTCAATTCCTCCACGTGCATCACTAAATATGGACATGTTCATGATAAATCTGAAACTTCAGCTTAACAAGCCCCAATTTCCCAATTGAAATAACCTTTTAAATCCTTTCCAATCTATTCCAGTGATACCTTAGTTCTTCATCATTATGGACTTTTCTAAGATTTTGACTAAAGCTATGTGCTCCCCTGAAATTCATCTATGCACTAGTCAGTAAGAAACCTTGATATAGTCTAACCCTAATTACCAAAATACCCAACTTGTCTTGTTATTAATGAGTGTATTTGACCCATGACCATTTTACCTTTTTTCTATGTTAGTCCAAATATTTGCAGCCTTCTGCTCATAGACATATTTAATCTCATCATATTTATATTATTTGTTTGAAATTATCATTAGAGCAATTATAGAGCAGGTTATTTTTTATAAGCAGAACTATCTTTTCTGTCTTCCCCTCTACCTTTGTACCTTCTTTCCTTCTGTCTTAGTATGACCCTACATCACAAAGATATAATTTATAAGGTCATGCAGATTAATTCCAAGCAACATTTGGCAAATAGCTTTGTCATCCATCACTAATGGGTATACACATGTGAAATTCAGTGGAAGGCAGCAATTTATGTGAACACTAAAATGAGTTACATGCAATACTATTAATTCTGGCAGGCAAGAAAAGAAAAAGAAGTCTTACCAAGAACTTTAGATTCCTTGCCCATGGTGAATAGATCACTGTGATATCTGTTTAATAGCTCTTAAATTTTGTCTCCTTGTAGGTGAGCCTTGGCTTGTTTTTATACAAGGGAACTTTCACCTTATTAGATTTCATTGGCTTCATCAGCATCTGTCTTTGAACTGATATTCAAACTAAACCCAAGTGTATTTTTGAACAGTTCAGGTATTTTTTGCATTAATTTTCTACTGTTAGATTTTACTGGTTTACCTAAATTGAATTCAGGGCTCTTAGCTACAGGTAGAACACTTCCCCATATAACAAGCAGGAAACTCAATCTTGGAACTTTGGCTGATGTTGGATAGGCTAATGTGCAAACTGGATCTCAGACCCCCCACTATTCATTTACATGAATCTATAGCTCCATGAAAACTTCTGAGTCTTTAATTACGTTGTATTTGCTCATACCAGCACTTTTGTTCATGCTTACTTCACCTAAAACTAGTTCTCCTCTACTTAGTATGTAAGACCTGACTCAAATCTCAGGTCATCCAAGAAGATGCCTCTGATCACACTTATTCAGTGAACTTTTATTCCTATTAATTCCTATAGTCCTTACTCTTGACATAACATAATCAGAAATTGTATACAGATTTTGCTCAATTTACGTTACATCCAGATAAACCCATCTTAAATTGAAAATACTGCATTTGAAAATGCATTTAATACACCTACCTTACTGAACATCATAGCTTAGCCTGGCCTACCTTGAACGTGTTCAGAACACTTCTTTTAGCCTTAAGTTGGGAAAAATCATCTAACACAAAGACACTTTTTATAATAAAGTGTTGAATATCTCATGTAATTTATTGAATACTGTACTGAAAGTGAAAAACAGAATGGTTGCCTGGGTACAAAGTGGTTGTGAATGTATTGGTTGTTCACCCTCATGATCAAGTGGCTGACTGGGAGCTACCCAGTATCACCAGAGAGTATCATACCACATATTTCTAGCCAGGGGAAAAAATAAAAAATTCAAAATTGGAAGTATGGTTTCTTCTGAATGTGTATAACTTTCATATCATTGTAAAGTTGAAAAATTCTAGGTCAAACCAGTATAAGTCAGGGCCATCTGTATTCTAATACTGAAGTTATCTTTACCTTTTTGCTTACACTGCTTTGCTGTTTCTATTTCTAGTCTTTGAGCACAAGGTTTTTTATAGTTAATATTTCTTTGGATTCTTCTTAATATCAGGCACAGTATCATTCCCATGAAGGTTAATTAACATGTGTTGGATGATCCACATTTGGTGGTAAATAACATCAAGTTCAGTTTGTAACTTCTGGATCAAAACTGCCCAATATTTACATAGTCCCATGCTTGAGAAACATTTCTGCAATTCTAAATATAAGCAGATCCTCTGTTCTGATCCCCTTTTCTGTGAAAACCCTGAGTGGTTCATTACCCACAAGCTGTAGTGTAATAATAATATGCTCTATAACAAAAGTAGGATCCAGTTATGGAAATTAGAATTGGCAAAAAATTGTGGTTCTGCAAATATGTGTTCATAAAACACATTAAAATTTCAACAGTGATTTAGTTAGAATTTTCTAACTAGCTAAAAGTAATTTACATTCCCATTTCCAAAAATAGCCTTGAAATGGTATGTGTTGGAACTATCTAATATCAAGAAACCAACTTGTGTTAATGAATTAAGCTGTATCAAATTACTGTGATCCAAGCATCAATCAGTCATTTTCCAGATTTTGTGAATTTGGCACCATCAGAATTTGGCTGAAGGCACCCAAATCATAAAGACAAAGCAATTTGCTGCCAGAGTTGTAATTTAAACTTACTATCATGCCACTAATTTCTTTTACAACAAGTTACCCTGTTAGTTGCTCCCACATACATAAATAAACTTTGATATTTTAAGAGATCACAGCTATGAGGTAAAAGTTCATTGTAGACAACGTATCATTTATATCACTGAGTAGGCTTAGGGGAAAAAATGGTTGAGGAAAACAGTCTTAGCAAGAGTAAAATTAAATCATGGATTAGTTCTCTGGTTTACTAATGTACTTAAAGCCTGACACTGTTTATGATTTTGAGTTTAAAATAATTCTAACATCACCATATTATATTGTTTAAAGTTAGAAGAGAGTGTCCTTTCAGTGGTGATAAAAATCATATTGAAACTCTAGGAAATGGTAAGAATAATGACTCTGAAAAACGGACATGTTCTCATCAAATCCAAAGTCGTTGTCTTTATATATCTTTAGTGCTTTCTATTAAAGATCTGGCTAACTATTTTCAACATGAAACAGCTTCTTTGGACTCATGTACAAGCAGTGGGCTTCTTAAGTGTCTCATGCCAACACCAGCATGAAGCATTAAAAAAGAAAAAAAAAAAAAACTAAGCATAGTGGGAGTGGCAAAACCTCCAAGATTCAAATGTACATATATGGCATTGTCTGAGACTGTGAATGAAGCCCCCATATAATTTATCTTATCAAATTTCCACAGTCTGGAACAGCTGCATTTTAAGATCTAGAATGAAAGGCTCTTTCAATAATTGTTGGTGAAAATTAAGGCATGATCATTGTACTGAAAAATCACTTAACTGGTTAAAACACTTGCAAAGATGTAAAACATTCTACAAAGAATAAATCTAGAACTGATATTCTAAAACCAGTTTACATAAACCAAGTAGTTTTTTATGTTTCTATCATTCATTGTCCTTTAAGGTTAACTGTTTATATTTTTATTAGCAATAGAATTAGCAAATTTAAAGCAATATAACAAAATCAAACTTGATTCTAGAGGTCAAATTAGAAATATTTCAAGAGTATACATTTGTATAAAAGACCAATGTTACATGTTGTAATAATGTCACTTTAAGGTAAAATAATATTTTAGAAACATAAGTAATGTACAGTGAGTTTTTCTTTTTGCTTTTGGTCTCTATATTTTGGTGATGATTCATAGAAAGTTTAAGGGACTTGCTCCAGGACTCACAAAATATTCAAACTGATGCTTATAGCAGTTAGCAATACTACATCATTTTGAGCAAAGAATATTTTTTATAGAAGGAACCTGTGGTGCTTGGTTCAAGCTCTTGCATAACGAGGACTTGCCATGTTCCAAGACATGTTTATTTAATATGACAAACTTAAATTGAACCATCGCATACTCTTCAATAGCTTTCCATTTGGAATATATCCAGTAGCCACCCAGAAAGCTGCCATACATATCTAGATTGGCATATATCTCACTACAACACAGTGAACTCTAACACGATAAGCATATCACAGTGCTGCTGCAGTAGTTCATCAGTGAAGCATGTAATGGAAAAGCAATGAGAAAATCCACAGTTATGAAAACAGTGCAATAAAATAATTTAGACCAAGTTAGTCCCTAAAAAATGTTGAGAAATGGGCTTCACGTCCTTTGGGTATGTATATTTTCAGGCTTTGCAGTTTAGTAGCAGAACATCCTAGCTGTGAAAATGGTGCTTTAAAAAAATATAGAGTATAATGGTTAAGAACTCAGGCTCGGGCCTCCCTGGTGGCGCAGTGGTTAAGAGTCCGCCTGCCGATGCAGGGGATACGGGTTCGTGCCCCGGTCTGGGAGGATCCCATATGCCGCGGAGCGGCTGGGCCCGTGAGCCATGGCCGCTGGGCCTGTGCATCCGGAGCCTGTGCTCCGCAACGGGAGAGGCCACAACAGTGAGAGGCCCGCATACCGCAAAAAAAAAGAAAAAAAAAAAAAAAAAAAGAACTCAGGCTCTACAGTGAGACAAACTTCACGTTGGTTCTTAGTGGTGACTTAAAATCACCATGAGTTTGGGCAAATTACTTAAACTTGATAAGTCTTCATTTCTTTTGATAAATTGATAAATTTAGTAATAATTCAACCTCACAGAGGGGTTCTAAGACTTAAGAGGACTAAGTAATATAAAGTGCTTCACACAACTTCTGGAGAACAGTATGTGTTTGATAAGTGCTAAATATTTTTAAGACGGTCCATGAAAAGAAGTTCACAACTGGCATAGTGGTAGAACCAGCATAATGATACTAACTCACTAAACTCAGTCTTCTTGATTCAGTAATGTTATGTTTGACTCTGCTTATTACAATAGAAACAAGCAAATTATAGGTTATTTTCAATCATTGTCCATGTACGTAGGTGTTTTTCACAGCCCACCAAGTAAAATGTGTGGTGATTTAAGCATAAATACTTCCAAGAAGACCATATTAAGTTCATTTTTAGGACTGCCCAAAATATTAACTTATGTTATGGACCATTTGTACTAAAGTAATTTAACCATCTTGATTTGGTTTCTCGTATGAGGAAAAAAAGATATATGTTTATTTCAGCATGCAAATGTAATACCTAAAATTATATCAAATATTGCTTTGAAGAAAAGATTTAGTTTATTAATATTTTAAATGGTTTAAAGTATTTGTTGTTCCAAACCAAATTTCTTTTTTCAAATTTCTATGGAACTACACATAGTAAATATACAATCTAAGGAGTGTCATATGTTAATGAAGAAAATGAATTAGTGAAAGTTAAGGAATCAAATTCAAGTAAAGTTGTGTCACAAGTTAGTGTATTTGGTGGCTATGATAAAAATTGTTGTATGAGATTTTAAATCTTAAGTATTGATTTTTTTTAGAAATGTGAATATACTAAGACTCATATAATAAGATGATTTTTGATAATGTTCCATGAGAGTCCAGTTGCAACTTATTTATTTTGAGGTAGATATTTTGGGTAGAAAATGATAAGAATGCCTGTAATTTCCTCTGCAAACAGTTGCTAATTTGAGAGGAAGAGTGGTGATTAGACTCTATAGTCATGTTATCAGATGATGCATTTTAATGAAAATGATTTAAGTGGATAAAACATTTAATCTGAATAAATTGGCTTAGACTGTTGGAGGCCAAATGCATTGGAGTTGGAACTGACTAGAGAAAAGTGTGCATAAGAACATCTGAGGAGAGTGTGTGGGTCACGTCCAGGCTCTCACTGGAAGTGAGTGATTGAATCTGTGTTTGGGAGCTGTGCTGGGAGAATAGAGCCTATACTACAGGTTGCTGGGGTAGGAAATCTTATAGAAAAATCTGCTTATGATTCACTTGTGTGTCTTATAGTCATGTTTTCTCCAATGTCTTTTTATTTTGTTGAAGCAATAATCAAGTGAATATATGATCTATTTCTTTACAACATTTTTAGATGTATATTTTAGTGTGAGCATATGCTCCCCCTGTTCCCCTCATTTTTGGTTGGTTTTGGGGCATAGGTGCATGTCATTTAATGCCAGTCTAAATAACCAAGATAAATTTTACACCTGTATTTTTTTTTACCTCTCGTATCTAGAATGGAATTATAGATTATTAATAATCCTTGATTCAAAGCATATACTCATCATTGGCACATGCATGGCCTATTTCTATTTGTTCATTTAACTACTTAGTAATTAATTTTAAGTAATGCTTATCTATAAAGTATTTATCCAAAGAAAGAACTACAACTCTGAAAATAATTTACAGGAAGCTATATCTCTCCCTATCTTCTCTCCCTCTCTCCTTTACCCCAAGTAACCATAGTTTGAATCTTGTGTTCATAGTTCCCTTAATTTTGCATTAAAATGAACTTTATTTTTACCCTAATAGCATTTAGCAAACATGACCATTCAAAATGTCAGAACATTAGTATTTCCTTTTTCTTGAAGACTTTTTTTTTTTAAACAGTTTTAGTATCACAGCAAAATGGAGAGGAAGACACAGAGATTGCCCATGTAACCCCTGCCCCACCACATGCATAACTTTCCCCAGTATCAACAGACTCCAGAGTGGTACATTTGTTACAATTGATAAAGCTCTATCATAATTGCCCAAATCATGTAGTTTACATTAGGGTTCACTCTTGGGATTGTACAGTCTATGGATTTGGATAAATGTATAATGCCATGTATCCATCATTAATTACAACACAGAGTTTTCACTGCCCTAAAAATCCTATGTGGTGCTTCGGTTCATCCATTCCCATCTGCCCACACCCTGGTAACCACAGATCTTTATACTATCTCCATAGTTTTGCCTTTTCCAGTATGTCCTAGAGTTGGAATCATACAGTATTTAGCCTTTTCAGATTGGCTTCTTTCACTTAGTAATATGCATTTATACTTCCTCTGTGTCTTTTCATGGCTTCATAGCTCTTTTTTCAGCTTTACTGTGGTATAATTGACAAATAAAATTGTTATCTATTTAATGTGTACAGTGTGATAATTTGATGTACATATAAATTGGGAACAGATTCCCCCATCTAATTAATAAGCACAGCCATCACCTAACATATTTACCTTTCTGTTTTTTTCTTTTACATAGAGAACCCTTAAGTTCTACTTTCTTAGCAGATTTCATATATACAATATAATGTTAAAAACTATAGTCATCATATTATATATTAGATCCTCAGAACTTATTCATCTAATAAATGAAAACTTGTACTCTTTTACCAGCTTCTCTGTATTTCCCTTGCTGCCCAGCTGTTAGCAACAACTATCCTACTCTCTGTTGTTTCTATGAGTTTGATTACTACTGCTTCTGTTCCCCCTCCCCTCCCCCTTCTCCTCATCCTTCTCCTCCTTCAACTCCTCCTTCTTCTTCTTATTTTAGATTACACATGTAAGTGATACCATGCAGTATTTGTCTTTCTCTTTCTGGCTTATTTTACTCAGTATAGTGCCCTCCATGTTCTTCCATATTGTAGGAAAATGGCAGGATTTCCTTCTTTTTAAAGTCTGAATAAATAATATTCCTTTGTGTAAGTATGTGTATATGTAATAATCATTTATATAAGATAACATTATTAAGATGTCCTATCTTGTTCTGTAATATTATTTCAAAAACATAGTATTTCAGTAAAGTTTGATCCCAACAGGAGGATAATTTATGAACCTCACATGAAAAGACAGCTCTTTATGCAACTGTGCTAAGAATGTGACCTCTTTTCATATTCATATAAATATGAAGTTCATCTATCATTTACACTTTTTAAGGATTCTGCATTTTCCAGATGTTCATGTTTGTGATTTTAGTAATATGCTTAGTAATTCTGTGTATGTTTCTTCCGGAGTTTGATAACATTGCTTGCAGCAGATTTTTTTTTTTTTAAAGAATGAACAGTGACAAGCCTACATAAGAAAAAAAAAAGTATAACATTTTCTTTATCCATTCATCTATTGACAGATACTTGGTTGTTTCCATACCTTGGCTATTGTGAATACTACTGCAGTGAACATGACAGTACAGATATGTTTTCCAGATAATAGTTTCTTTTCCTTTGGATATATACAAGGAAGTGGGATTGCTAGTTCTATTTTTAATTCCTTGAGGAACCTCCATACTGTTTTCCATAGTGAGCGGCTGTACCAGTTTACATTCCAACCAACAGTGTACAACTGTTCTCTTTTTTTCACATCTTTGCTAGCATTTCTTATCTCTTGTCTTTTTGATAATAGCCATCCTAACAGATGTGAGATGATATTTCATTGTGGTTTTGATTTTAATTTCCCTTATGATTAGTGACGTTGAGCACCTTTTCATGTTTCTCCACTGTGTATTATTGGGTCCCCTGTCAAAAATTAATTGATCGTATATGCATGAGTTTACTTCTGAGCTTTATACTCTGTCCACTGATCTATGTGTTTATTTTTATACTGATACCATATGGTTTTTATTACTATAGTTTGTAATGTAGTGTGAAATCAGGAACTGTGATGCCTCCAACTTTGTTCTTCTTTCTCAAGAATGTTGGCTATTTGGGGTGGTTTGTGGTTCCATACAAATTTTAGACATGTTAATTCTATTTATGAAAAATGCCCATGGAATTTTGATAGAGATTGCATTGAATTTTACATCACATTGGGTAGCATGGAAATTTTAACAATATTAAGTTTTCCAGTTCATGAACATGGAATACCTTTTCATTTATTTGTGTCTTCTTCAATTTCTTTCATCAGTGTCCTGTATTTTTCAGTGTACAATTTTTTTACCTTCTTTTTAAAATTTATTCCTCAGTATTTTATTATCCAGAACACTGACATCATCAAATACTGGTAAGGATGTGGAGGAATGAATGAGAGTTCCAATTGTTCTACAACCTTACCAGCATTTGGTGTTGTCATTGTTCTGGATTTTGACTGTTCTAATAGGTGTGTGTTGATATCTCATTGTTGTATTAATTTGCATTTCCCTGATGACATATGATTTGAAGCATCTTTTTAAATGCGTATTTGCTATCTCTGTGTTTTCTTTCATGAGTTGATGTCTTAGATGAGGTGACATTTTAGGTACAATAACAAAGATACAGTCAATACAAGAAGGAATAGATAAGCTTTGGTGAGATACAGTCTTTCACCCTTTTTAAATTGGGGTGATTGTTTTCTGTTTTTTAATTCAATTTAATTTAATTTATTTTTTTATACAACCGGTTCTTATTAGTTATTGATTTTATACATATTAGTGTATACATGTCAATCCCAATCTCCCAATTCGTCCCACCCCCCCCCACCCCCCACCCCCCACTTTACCCCCCTTGGTGTCCATACGTTTGTTCTCTACATCTGTGTCTCAATTTCTGCCCTGCAAGCCATTTCATCTGTACCATTTTTCTAGATTCCATATATATATGTTAATATACGATATTTATTTTTCTCTTTCTGACTTACTTCACTCTGTATGACAGTCGCTAGGTCCATCCATGTCTCTAAAACTGACCCAGTTTCATTCTTTTTATGGCTGAGTAATATTCCATTGTATATATGTACCACATTTTCTTTATCCATTCATCTGTCAATGGGCATTTAGCTTGCTTCCATGACCTGGCTATTGTAAATAGTGCTGCAATGAACATTGGTGTGCATGTGTCATTTTGAATTATGGTTTCCTCTGGGTATATGCCCAGTAGTGGGATTGCTGGGTCATATAGTAATTCTATTTTTAGTTTCTTAAGGAAACTCCATACTGTTCTCCATAATGGCTGTATAAATTTACATTCCCACCAACAGTGCAAGAGGGTTCCCTTTATTCCACACCCTCTCCAGCATTTGTTGTTTGTAGATTTTCTGATGATGGCCATTCTATGTGGTGTAAGTTGATACCTCATTGTAGTTTTGATTTGCATTTCTCTAATAATTAGTGATGTTGAACAGCTTTTCATGTGCCTCTTGGCCATTGCTATGTCTTCTTTGGAGAAATGTCTATTTAGGTCTTCTGCCCATTTTTGGATTGGGTTGTTTGTTTTTTGATATTGAGCTACATGAGCTGTTTATATATTTTGGAGATTAATCCTTTGTCTGTTAATTTGTTTGCAAATATTTTCTCCCATTCTCAGGGTTGTCTTTAGGTTTTTTATAGTTTCATTTGCTGGGCAAAAGATTTAAAGTTTCATTAGGTCTCATTTGTTTATTTTTGTTTTTATTTCCATCACTCTGGGAGGTGGGTCAAAAAAGATCTTGCTTTGATATATGTCAAAGAGTGTTCTTCATATGTTTACCTCTAAGAATTTTATAGTGTCCGGTCTTACATTTAGGTATTTAATCCATTTTGAGTTTATATTTGTGTATGGTGTTAGGGAGTGTTCTAATTTCATTCTTTTACATGTAGCCGTCCAATTTTCACAGCACCACTTATTGAAGTGGCTGTCTTTTCTCCTTTGCATATTCTTGTCTCCCTTATCAAAAATAAGGTGACCATATGTGCGTGGGTTTATCTCTGGACTGTCTATCCTGTTCCATTGATCTATATTTCTGTTTCTGTGCTGGTACCATATTGTCTTCACTACTGTAGCTTTGTAGTATAGTCTGAAATCAGGGAGTCTGATTCCTCCAGCTCCATTTTTTTCCCTCAAGACTGCTTTGGCTATTTGTGGTCTTTTCTGTCCGCATAGAAATTTTAAGATTTTTTTGTTCTAGTTCTATAAAAAATGCCACTGGTAATTTGATAGGGATTGCATTGAATCTGTAGGTTGCTTTGGGTAGTATAGTCATTTTCACAATATTGATTCTTCCAATCAAAGAACATGGTATATCTCTCCATCTGTTTCTGCCATCTTTGATTTCTATCATCAGAGTCTTATAGTTTTCTGAGTACAGGTCTTTTACCTCCTTATGTAGGTTTATTCCTAGATATTTTATTCTTTTTGTTGCAATGGTAAATGGGAGTGTTTCCTTAATTTCTCTTCCAGAGTTTTCATCATTAGTGTATAGGAATGCAAGAAATTTCTGTGCATTAATTTTGTATCTTGCAACTTTTCCAAATTCACTGCTTAGCTCTAGTAGTTTTCTGGTGGCACTTTAGGATTCTCTATGTATAGTATCACGTCACCTGCAAACAGTGACAGTTTTACATCTTTTTTTCTGATTTATATTCCTTTTATTTCTTTTTCTTCTCTGATTGCTGTGGCTAGGACTTCCAAAACTGTGTTGAATAATAGTGGCAAGAGTGGTCATCCTTGTATTGTTCCTGATCTTAGAGGAAATGCTTTCAGTTTTTCACCATTGAGAATGATTTTGGCTGTGGGTTTGTCGTATATGGCCTTTATTATGTTGAGGTAGGTTCCCTCTATGCCCACTTTCTGGAGAGTTTTTTCATAAATAGGTGTTGAATTTTGTCAAAAGATATTTCTGCATCTATTGAGATAATCCTAAGGTTTTTATTGTTCAGTTTTTAATATGCTGTTTCACATTGATTGATTTGCGTATATATATATATATATATATATATTTTTTTTTTTTTTTTTTTTTTTTTTTTGCGGTACACGGGCCTCTCACTGTTGTGGCCTCTTCTGTTGTGGAGCACAGGCTCCGGACACACAGGCTTAGTGGCCATGGCTCACAGGCCCAGCTGCTTCGCAGCACGTGGGATCTTCCTGGACTGGGGCACGAAGCCGTGTACCCTGCATTGGCGGGTGGACTCTCAACCACTGCACCACCAGGGAAGCTCCTGATTTGCATATATTGAAGAATCTTTCATCCCTGGGAAAAATGCCACTTGATCATGGTGTATGATCCTTTTAATGTGTTGTTGGATTCTGTTTGCTAGTATTTTGTTGAGGATTTTTTCATCTATATCCATCAGTGATATTGGTCTGTAATTTCTTCTTTTGTAATATCTTTGGTTTTGGTATCAGTGTGATGGTGGCCTCATAGAATGATTTTGGGAGTGTTGCTTCCTCTGTTATTTTTTGGAAGAGTTTGACAAGCATGGGTATTAGCTCTTCTCTAAATTTTTAATAGAATTCACCTGTGAAGCCATCCAGTCCTGGACTTCTGTTTGTTGGAAAAAATTAATCACAGTTTCAATTTCATTACTTGGGATTGGTGTGTTCATATTTTCTGTTTCTTCCTTGTTCAGTCTTGGAAAGTTTTACCTTTCTAAGAATTTGTCCTTTTCTTCCAGGTTGTCCATTTTATTGCCATAGAGTTGCTTGCAGTAGTCTCTTAGGATGCTCTGTATTTCTGCGGTGTCCATTGTAACTTCTCCTTTTTCATTTCTGATTTTATTGATTTGAGTCCTCTCCCTCTTTCTCTTGATGAGTCTGGTTAAAGGTTTATCAATTTTGTTTATCTTCTCAAAGAGCCAGCTTTTAGTTTTATTGGTCTTTGCTATTGTTTTCTTTGTTTCTATTTCATTTATTTCTGCTCTGATCTTTATGATTTCTTTCCTTCTACTAATCTTGGGTTCTGCTTGTTCTTCTTTCTCTAGTTCCTTTAGGTATAAGGTTAGACTGTTTATTTGAGATTTTTCTTATTTCTTGAGATAGGATTGTATTGCTGTAAACTTCCCTCTTAGAACTGCTTTTGCTGCATCCCATAGGTTTTGGATCATTGTGTTTTCATTGTCATTTGTCTCTAGGTATTTTTTGATTTACTGTTTGATTTCTTCAGTGATCTCTTGGTTATTTAGTAACATATTGTGTAGCCTTCATGTGTTTGTGTTTTTACCTTTTTTCCCCCGGTAATTTATTTCTAATTTCATAGCATTGTGGTTGGAAAAGATGCTTGATATGATGTCAGTTTTCTTAAATTTACTGAGGCTTGATCTGTAACCCAAGATGTGATCTATCCTGGAGAATGTTCCATGTGCTCTTGTGGAGAAAGTGTAATCTGGTGTTTTTGGATGGAATGTCCTATAAATATCAATTAAATCTGTCTGGTCTATTGTGTCATTTAAAGCTTGTGTTTCCCTATTAATTTTCTGTCTGATGATCTGTCCATTGGTGTAATTGAGATGTTTTGAAGTCCCCCACTATAATTGTGTTACTTTCATTTTTCTTTTTTTTATTAGTTTCTGCTTTATAACAAAGTGAATCCGTCATACATATACATCTGTTCCCACATCCCTTCCCTCATGCATCTCCCTCCCTCCCACCCTCCCCATCCCACCACTCCAGGCAGTCACAAAGCACCAAGCTGATCTCCTTGTGCTCTGCGGCTGCTTCCCACTATCTATCTACCTTACGTTTGGTAGTGTATATATGTCCATGCCTCTCTTTAGCTTTGTCACAGCTTACTCTTCCCCCTCCCCATATCCTCAAGTCCATTCTCAAGTAGGTCTGTGTCTTTATTCCTGTTTTACCCCTAGGTTCTTCATGACATTTTTTTAAAATTCTATATATATGTGTTAGCATATGGTATTTGTCTTTCTCTTTCTGACTTACTTCACTCTGTATGACAGACTCTAGGTCTATCCACCTCATTACAAATAGCTCAGTTTCGTTTCTTTTTATGGCTGAGTAATATTCCATTGTATATATGTGCCACATCTTCTTTATCCATTCATCCGATGATGGACACTTACGTTGTTTCAAGCTCCGGGCTATTGTGAACAGAGCTGCAATGAACATTTTGGTACATGTCTCTTTTTGAATTATGGTTTTCCCAGGGTATATGCCTAGTAGTGGGGTTGCTGGGTCATATGGTAGTTCTATTTTTAGTTTTATAAGGAACCTCCATACTGTTCTCTATAGTGGCTGTACCAATTCACATTCCCACCAGCAGTGCAAGAGTGTTCCCTTTTCTCCACACCCTCTCCAGCATTTATTGTTTCTAGATTTCTTTTTTTTTTTTTTTTTTTTTTTTTTTTTTGCTGTACGCGGGCCTCTCACTGCTGTGGCCTCTCCCATTGTGGAGCACAGGCTCCGGACACACAGGCTCCGCGGCCATGGCTCGCGGGCCCAGCCGCTCCGCGGCATGTGGGATCTTCCGGGATAGGGGCACGAACCCGTGTCCCCTGCATCGGCAGGCGGACTCTCAACCACTGCGCCACCAGGGAAGCCCTAGATTTCTTGATGATGGCCATTCTGACTGGTGTGAGATGATATCTCATTGTAGTTTTGATTTGCATTTCTGTAATGAGTAAAGATGTTGAGCATCCTTTCATGGGTTTGTTGGCAGTCTGTATATCTTCTTTGGAGAAATGCCTATTTAAGTCTTCTGCCCATTTTTGGATTAGGTTGTTTGTTTTTTTGCTATTGAGCTGCATGTGCTGCTTATAAATTTTGGAGATTAATCCTTTGTCAGTTGCTTCATTTGCAAATATTTTCTTCCATTCTGAGGGTTGTCTTTTGGTCTTGTTTATGGTTTCCTTTTCTGTGCAAAAGCTTTGAAGTTTCATTAGGTCCCGTTTGTTTATCTTTGTTTTTATTTCCATTTCTCTAGGAGGTGGGTCCAAAAGGATCTTGCTGTGATTTATGTCATAGAGTGTTCTGCCTATGTTTTCCTCTAAGAGTTTGATAGTTTCTGGCCTTACATTTAGGTCTTTAATCCATTTTGAGCTTATTTTTGTGTATGGTGTTAGGGAATGATCTAATCTCATACTTTTACATGTCCCTGTCCAGTTTTCCCAGCACCACTTATTGAAGAGGCTGTCCTTTCTCCACTGTACATTCCTGCCTCCTTTATCAAAGATAAGTTGACCATATGTGTGTGGGTTTATCTCTGGGCTTTCTATCCTGTTCCATTGATCTATCTTTCTGTTTTTGTGCCAGTACCACATTGTCTTGATTACTGTAGCTTTGTAGTATAGTCTGAAGTCAGGGAGCCTGATTCCTCCAGCTCCATTTTTTGTTCTCAAGATTGCTTTGGCTATTCAGGGTCTTTTGTTTTTCCAAACAAATTGTGAAATTTTTTGTTCTAGTTCTGTGAAAAATGCCAGTGGTAGTTTGATAGGGATTGCATTGAATCTGTAGATTGCTTTGGGTAGTAGAGTCATTTTCACAATATTGGTTCTTCCAATCCAGGAGCATGGTATATCTCTCCATCTATTTGTATCATCTTTAATTTCTTTCATCAGTGTCTTATAATTTTCTGCATACAGGTCTTTTGTCTCCTTAGGTAGGTTTATTCCTAGATATTTTATTCTTTTTGTTGCAGTGTAAATGGGAGTGTTTCCTTGATTTCACTTTCAGATTTTTCATCATTAGTATATAGGAATGCCAGAGATTTCTGTGCATTAATTTTGTATCCTGCAACTTTACCAAATTCATTGATTAGCTCTAGTAGTTTTCTGGTAGCATCTTTAGGATTCTCTATGTATAGTATCATGTCATCTGCAAACAGTGACAGCTTTACTTCTTATTTTCCAATTTGGATTCCTTTTATTTCCTTTTCTTCTCTGATTGCTGTGGCTAAAACTTCCAAAACTAGGTTGAATAAGAGTGGTGAGAGTGGGCAGCCTTGTCTTGTTCCTGATCTTAGTGGAAATGGTTTCAGTTTTTCACCATTGAGGACAATGCTGGCTGTGGGTTTGTCATATATGGCCTTTATTATGTTGAGGAAAGTTCCCTCTATGCCTACTTTCTGCAGAGTTTTTATCATAAATGGGTGTTGAATTTTGTCAAAAGCTTTCTCTGCATCTATTGAGATGATCATATGGTTTTTCTCCTTCAACTTGTTAATATGGTGTATCACATTGATTGATTTGCGTATATTGAAGAATCCTTGCATTCCTGGAATAAACCCCACTTGATCATGGTGTATGATCCTTTTAATGTGCTGTTGGATTCTGTTTGCTAGTATTTTGTTGAGGATTTTTGCATCTATGTTCATCAGTGATATTGGCCTGTAGTTTTCTTTCTTTGTGACATCCTTGCCTGGTTTTGGTATCAAGGTGATGGTGGCCTCGTAGAATGAGTTTGGGAGTGTTCCTTCCTCTGAAATTGTTTGGAAGAGTTTGAGAAGGATGGGTGTTAGCTCTTCTCTAAATGTCTGATATAATTTGCCTGTGAAGCCATCTGGTCCTGGGCTTTTGTTTGTTGGAAGATTTTTAATCACAGTTTCAATTTCAGTGCTTGTGATTGGTCTATTCATATTTTCTATTTCTTCCTGATTCAGTCTTGGCAGGTTGTGCATTTCTAAGAATTTGTCCATTTCTTCCAGGTTGTCCATTTTATTGGCATAGAGTTGATTGTAGTAATCTCTCATGATCTTTTGTATTTCTGCAGTGTCAGTTGTTACTTCTCCTTTTTCATTTCTAGTCCTATTGATTTGAGTCTTCTCCCTTTTTTTCTTGATGAGTCTGGCTAATGGTTTGTCAATTTTGTTTATCTTCTCAAAGAACCAGCTTTTAGTTTGGTTGATCTTTGCTATCGTTTCCTTCATTTCTTTTTCATTTATTTCTGATCTGATTTTTATGATTTCTTTCCTTCTGCTAGCTTTGGGGTTTTTTTGTTCTTCTTTCTCTAATTGCTTTAGGTGCAGGGTCAGGTTGTTTACTCGAGATGTTTCCTGTTTCTTAAGGTGGGATTGTATTGCTATAAACTTCCCCCTTAGAACTGCTTTTGCTGCATCCCATAGGTTTTAGGTGATCGTGTTTCCATTGTCATTTGTTTCTAGGTATTTTTTAATTTCCTCTTTGATTTCTTCAGTGATCACTTCGTTATTGAGTAGTGTATTGTTTAGCCTCCATGTATTTGTAATTTTTACAGATCTTTTCCTGTAATTGATGTCTAGTCTCAGCATTGTGGTCGGAAAATATACTTGATACAATTTCAATTTTCTTAAATTTACCAAGGCTTGATTTGTGACCCAAGACATGATCTATCCTGAAGAATGTTCCATGAGCACTTGAGAAAAATGTGTATTGTGTTGTTTTTGGATGGAATGTCCTATAAATATCAATTAAGTCCATCTTGTTTAATGTATCATTTAAAGCTTGTGGTTCCTTGTTTATTTTCTTTTTGGATGATCTGTGCATTGGTGAAAGTGGAGTGCTAAACTCTCCTACTATGATTGTGTTACTGTCGATTTCCCCTTTTATGGCTGTTAGTATTTGCCTTAGGTATTGAGGTGCTCCTATGTTGGGTGCATAAATATTTACAATTGTTATATCTTCTTCTCGGATCGATCCCTTGATCATTATGTAGTGTCCTTCTTTGTCTCTTCTAGTAGTCTTTAATTTAAAGTCTCTTTTGTCTGATATGAGAATTGCTACTCCAGCTTTCTTTTGGTTTCCATTTGCATGGAATATCTCTTTCCATCCCTTTACTTTCAGTCTGTATGTGTCTCTAGGTCTGAAGTGGGTCTCTTGTAGACAGCATATATATGGGTCTTGTTTTTGTATCCATTCAGCCAATCTGTGTCTTTTTGTGGGAGCATTTAGTCCATTTACATTTAAGGTAATTAATGATATGGATGTTCCTATTCCAATTCCCTTAATTGCTTTGGGTTCGTTATTGTAGGTATATTCCTTCTGTTGTGTTTCTTGCCTAGAGAAGTTCCTTTAGCATTTGTTGTAAAGCTGGTTTGGTGGTGCTGAACGCTCTCAGCTTTTGCTTGTCTGTAAACGTTTTAATTTCTCCATGAAATCTGAATGAGATCCTTGCTGGGTAGAGTAGCCTTGGTTGCAGGTTTCTCTCCTTCATCACTTTAATTATGTCCTGCCACTCCCTTCTGGCTTGTAGAGTTTCTGCTGAGAGATCAGCTGTTAACCTGATGGGGATTCCCTTGTGTGTTATTTGTTGTTTTTACCTTGCTGCTTTTAATATGATTTCTTTGTGTTTAATTTTTGACAGTTTGATTAGTATGTGTCTTGGCATATTTCTCCTTGGATTTATTCTGTATGGGACTCTCTGTGCCTCCTGGACTTGATTAACTATTTCCTTTCCCATATTAGGGAAGTTTTCAACTATAATCTCTTCAAATACTTTCTCAGTCCCTTTATTTTTCTCTTCTTCTTCTGGAACCCCTATAATTCAAATGTTGGTGCATTTAATGTTGTCCCAGAGGTCTCTGAGACTGTCCTCTGTTCTTTTCATTCTTTTTTCTTTATTTTGCTCTGCATCAGTTATTTCCACTATTTTATCTTCCACCTCACTTATCCGTTCTTCTGCCTCAGTTATTCTGCTATTGATCCCATCTAGAGTTTTTTTCATTTCATTTATTGTGTTTTTAATGGATGCTTGATTCATCTTTAGTTCTTCTAGGTCCTTGTTAACTGTTTCTTGCATTTTGTCTATTCTATTTCCAAGATTTTGGATCTTGGAAATACAATCTTGGATCATCTTTACTATCATTATTCTGAATTCTTTTTCAGGTAGACTGCCTATTACCTCTTCATTTGTTAGGTCTGGTGGGTTTTTATCTTGCTCCTTCACCTGCTGTGTGTTTTTCTGTCTTCTCATTTTGCTTATGTTACTGTGTTTGGGGTCTCCTTTTTGCAGGCTGCAGGTTCGTAGTTCCCGTTGTTTTTGGTGTATGTCCCCAGTGGCTAAGGTTGGTTTAGTGGGTTGTGTAGGCTTCCTGGTGGAGGGGACTACTGCCTGTGTTCTGGTGGATGAGGCTGGATCTTGTCTTTCTGGTGGACAGGTCCATGTCTGGTGGTGTGTTTTGGGGTGCCTGTCGCCTTATTATGTTTTTAGGCAGCCTCTCTGCTAATGGGTGGCATTGTGTTCCTGCCTTGCTAGTTGCTTGGCATAGGGTGTCCAGCACTGTAGCTTGCTGGTCGTTGACTGAAACTGCGTGCTGGTGTTGAGATGGAGATGTCTGGGAGATTTTCACTGCTTGATATTATGTGGAGCTGGGAAGTCTCTTGTGGACCTGTGTCCTGAAGTTGGCTCTCCCACTTCAGAGGCACAGCACTGACTCCTGGCTGCAGCACCAAGAGCCTTTCATCTACCCGGCTCAGAATAAAAGGGAGAAAAAGTAGAAAGAAAGAATTAGTAGAAGAAAGAAAGAGAGAGAGAAAGAAAGGAAGAAGGAAATAAAGGAAGGAAGGAAGGAAGAAAGGAGGGATGGAGGGAGGAAGGTTGGCAAGAAAGAAATAAAGAAAGGAGGGAGGGTGGGAGGAATGAAAGAAAAAGGAAGAGTGAATGGAAGAAGGGAGGGAGGGAGGAAGGAAGGAAAGAAAGAAAGGAAGAAAGAAAGACAGGAGGGAGGGAGGGAGGAAAGAAAAAGAAAATGAAAGGAAGAAGAGTGGGAGGGAGGGAGGAAGGAAAGTAAGAGAGAAAGAAGGAAAGGAGGGGTGGAGGGAGGGAGGGAGGAAGGTAAGGTAGGAAAAAAGAAAGAGCAGGTTAAGTAAAATAGAATAAAGTATGAAATATAGTAGCATTATTAAAATTGAAAAGTAATTATTGAAAAAAAAACGGACCGATAGAACCCTGGGACATATGGTGGAAGCAAAGCTATACAGAGAGAATCTTACACAGAAGAATACACATACACATTCACAAAAAGAAAGCAGGGGAAAAAATAAAAAATCTTGCTCTCCAAGTCCACCTCCTCAATTTGGGATAATTCGTTGTAAAAAGAGAAAAAGGGCGAGAAGTCTGAAATCTTGCTCTCTAAGTCCACCTCCTTAATTTGGGATAGTTCGTTGTAAAAAGAGGAAAAGGGGGGAAAGTCTTAAATCTTGTCCTCAAAGTCCACTTCCTCAATTTGGGATGATTCACTGTCCATTCACGCACTCCACAGACACAGGGCACATCAAGTGGACCGTGGAGCTTTAATCCGCTGCCTCCGAGGTTGCACAGAAAGATTTCCCTGTCTCTTCTCTGCTCTCACAGCTCCCGGGTCTCAGCCTTGGACCTGGCCCCGCCTCTGTGCGTAGGTCGCCGGAGGGCGTCCGTTCTTCGCTCAGACAGGATGGGTTTAAAGGAGCTGCTGATTCGGGGGCTCTGGCTCACTCAGGCAGAGGGGAGGGAGGGGCGCGCAGTGTGGGGCGGGCCTGCGGCGGCAGAGGCCGGCGTGACGTTGCACCAGACCGAGGCGCTCCGTGCGCTTTCCCGGGAAAGCTGTCCCCGGGTCCCGGGACCCCGGCAGTGGCGGGGTGCACAGGACCCCTGGAAGGCTGGGTGGACAGTGACCCGCGCTCGCACACAGGCCCCGCGGCGGCGGCAGCAGCAGCCCCAGCGTCCCACGCCCGTCTCCGTGGTCCACGCCTTTAGCTGCGGCTCGCACCCCTCTCCGGTGCTTCCTCAAGCAGCCCTCTTAATGCCCTCTCCTCACGCACCAGGAAACAAAAGGGAAGAAAAAGTCTTTTGCCTCTTTGGCAGCTCCAGACCCTTTCCCCGGACTCCCTCCGGGCTAGCCGTGGTGCACTAACCCCTTCAGGCTCTCTTCCTGCCGCCAGCCCCAGTCCTCTCTCGTTTTTCTCTTTTATAGCTGTTAGTATTTGCCTTATGTATTCAGGTGCTCCTATGTTGGGTGCATATATATTTGCAATTGTTATATCTTCTTCTTGGATTGATCCCTTGATCATTATGTAGTGTCCTTCCTTGTCTCTTCTAACATTCTTTATTTTAAAGTCATTTTATCTGATATGAGTATTGCTACTCCCGCTGTCTTTTGATTGCCATTTGCATGGAATATCTTTTTCCATCCTCTCACTTTTAGTCTGTATGTGTCCTAGGTCTGAAGTGGGTCTCTTGTAGATAGCATATATATGGGTCTTGTTTCTGTGTCTGTTCAGCGAGCCTGTGTCTTTTGGTTGGAGCATTTCTTCCATTCATATTTAAGGTAATTATCAATATGTATGTTCCTATTACCATTTTCTTAATTGTGTTGGGGTTTTTTTTGTAGATCCTTTTCTTCTTCTTCTTCTTCTTCTTCTTCTTCTTCTTCTTCTTCTTCTTTTTGCGGTACGTGGGCCTCTCACTCTTGTGGCCTCTCCCATTGCAGAGCACAGTCTCCGGATGCACAGGCTCAGCGGCCATGGCTCACGGGCCTAGCCGCTCTGTGGCATGTGTGATCTTCCTGGACCGGGGCACAAACCCCTGTCCCCTGCATCAGCAGGCAGACTCTCGACCATTGCGCCACCAGGGAAGCCTGTAGATCCTTTTCTTTTCTTGTGTTTCCCACTTAGAAAATTTCCTTTAGCGTTTGTTTTGGAGCTCGTTTGTTGGTGCTGAATTCTCTTCCTCTTGCTTGTCTGTAAACCTTTTCATTTCTCCATCAAATCTGAATGAGTTCCTTGCTGGGTAGAGTAATCTTGGTTGTAATTTCTTCACTTTTATCACTCTAAATATATCATGCCACTCCCTTCTGGTTTGTGGAGTTTTTGCTGAGAAATCAGCTGTTAACCTTATGGGAGTTCCCTTCTGTTATTTGTTGCTTTTCCCTTGTTGCTTTTAATAATTTTTCTCTGTCTTTAATTTTTGTCACTTTGATTACTATGCATCTTGGTGTGCTTCTCCTTGGATTTATCCTGACTGGGACTCTCTGTGCTTCCTGGACTTGGGTGGCTATTTTCTTTCCCATGTTTGGGAAGTTTTCCACTATAATGTCTTCAAATATTTTCTGAGGTCCTTTCTCTCTCTCTCTTCCCCTTCGGAGAACCCTATAGTGTGAATGTTGGTGTGTTTAATGTTGTCCCCGAGGTCCCTTAGGTTGTCTTCATTTCTTTTCATTCTTTTCTCTTTATTCTGTTCCATGGCAGTGAATTCCACCATTCTGTCTTCCAGGTCATTTATCTTTTCTTCTGCCTCAGTTATTCTGCTATTGCTTCTTTCTAGTGTGTTTTCATTTCAGTTATTGTATTGTTCATTTCTGCTTGTTTGTTCTTTAATTTTTCTAGGTGTTTGTTCTTTAATTCTTCTAGGTCTTTGTTAAACATTTTTTGCATCTTCTTGATCTTTGCCTACATTCTTTTTCTGAGGTCCCGGATATACTTCACTATCATTATTCTGAATTCTTTTTGTGGAATGTTGCCTATCTCCACGTCATTTAATTGTTTTTCTTGGGTTTTATCTTGTTCCTTCATCTGGTACATAGCCCTCTGCCTTTCATTTTGTCTTTCTGTGAATGTGGTTTTCGTTCCACAGGCTCTATGATTCAGCATATAGTTTTAAATAATATTGCCACTCTCATTTGAATAAAGGATGCATCAAGTTTACAATTTCCTGTTCCAGAGATGATAATAATAGTGAAAGCTTCAGAAATAAATATCCTCAAATTCACCATGAATGATTTGATTTGCAATTTCTGGAAGGCTTTCAACAATGGAAGAAGACAAACGTTGCATGTGAAATTTCACTTGACCCAGAAGCCCTGTTCTTAATTCTCACACATCTTCTGACATGTGTCACAGTATCCTAGGATTGATGGTGATTTGGGAAGGTCATCTCTTAATTCCATTTCTGCTACTGTGGGAGGGTCTCCTGCAGAGCTGGGGGTTTGTGGCTCACCACAAAGACAAAGACACTGGCAGCAGAAGTTCTGGGAAGTACTCCTTGGTGTGAGCCCTCCCAAATTCTGCCATTAGCCCCACTCTGGGTTGCTGGTTTTCTTATTATTGAGTTTAAGAATTCTTTTTTTCTTTTTTGGATAAAAGTTCTTTATCAGATGTGTCTTCTGCAAATATTTTCTCCCAGTCTGTGGTTTGTCTTCTAATTCTCTTAATATTGCTTTCAACAATGCAGAAATATTTAATTTTAATGAAGTTCAGCTTAACCATTCTTACTCATTTGGACTGTGTCTTTGATGTTGTATTTAAAATGTCACTTCTAAGGCTTCCCTGGTGGCTCAGTGGTTGAGAGTCCGCCTGCCAATGCAGGGGACACAGGTTCATGCCCTGGTCCAGTAGGATCCCCCATGCCATGGAGTGGCTGGGCCTGTGAGCCATGGCCACTGAGCCTGCGTGTCCGGAGCCTGTGCTCCACAACGGGAGAGGCCACAGCAGTGGGAGGCCCACACACCAGAGAAAAAAAAAAGAAAAAAAAACATTAATAATGTGCTTCAATCCACTTGCAATTACAATAAAAAATTGGAAAACTCCACCCTAATGGCAAAGTTAAGTTTACTAATAATTCAAGTTATGTGTAAATGATATCAAATTACTCAATGGAGCAACTTTATTTAGTGTAATAATATTGTAATAAGTTTTTATCTGCATATTTGAAATAATTTCTTCTCAAAGCAGATGACTTTGATAGCAATAGTTATTAATTCTTATAATGTGCTAACAGCTAACTTCTAAAAATATTATTAAATTTTCAAATTTTAAATCATTTTAACTACTGAAAATTGAAAACTATTTAAATGGTAACATGGCCAAGTGAAACAAGATTTATCTTTAGGAATAAAAAATATATAGGCTTCAGTCCTGATGCTGTGAAGAAACAGTCATTTAACAAATAATCATCATTATATGTAGGATGTTTAATCTAGTTCTTTAGCAGTGCAAATTTAATTTTACATATTGCATAGTATTTTTAAGTTATAGGAAGTTAAGAGATTTTTCTGGGGAAGCACTATTCAATAGAACTGCCTGTAATGATGGAAATGTGCTGTATTTCACTGCCCACCATGGTAATGCCTAGTGACATGTCAATTAAGCACCTGAAATTGTCAAGAGTGACTGAAAAAGTAAAATTTTACATTGTATTTGATTTTTATTAATTAAAATTTTAATTCAGATAACCACATATGGCTAAAGTTGAATCCAGGATATTGAATTTCCTCAATTGATAGATATTAAATTAATGGACAGGAAAAATTAACTCTCTCAAGGTCTTACAACTAAGCCAAAAATCCAGCCATTTGGTATTTGAAAATTTCTCATTAAGTAACTTTTATGAAATTTGCGATATTTTGTGGTACTGTTAATACAGTGGGAACTCATAGAAGGGAAAACTGTGTCAATTGCGAAAAATTATGTGTCACTTATGGTTGAGTGAGGGATTCACAGAATTTTGAAGAATGCCTGAGAAGAATGAATCTTGGACATTTAGGAAAGATTTATTAAAATAATTTTTGTTGGTTTTTTGTTGCTCTTGTTGTTGAAAGTGGCTACTTTGGAGATGAGCTCCATTTTAAAAAAGTGATAGCATTCTGACAAACCAAGAACTAAATAAACATATTTCTTGTATTAGCCAAAATGTTAATGGCTTAAATCAACATTTATTTATTATTGATACTTCACAGTTTCTGTAGGTCAGGAATCTGAGCATGACTTAGCTGAGTCCTCTGCTTCAGGGTCTCTCACAAGGCTGCAGTAATGGTGTTGGAGGGAGAAGCAATCTCATCTAAGGGCTCAATCAGGGGTGGATCCAAGGATCTGCCTCTAAGCTCAGTCATGTGATTATTTCCAGTATTCAGTTTCTCAAGAACTGTTGGAATGGTAGTTTCCATTTCTTGCTGACTGTTGGCTAGATGCCACCCTTAATGTCTTCCCGTCTGGGTCCCTCCCTCGGGAAGCCCACAACATGGCATCTTGCTTCATTAGATCAAAAGCTCAAAATGCCAAAGAGATAACAATTGCAAGTAAGATGGGTATTACATATTTAGTGGCCTAATTTCAGAGGTGGCATCCTGTAACTTTTATTTTACAAGCAAGTCATTAGGTCCAGTACACACAAAAACAGAGAGGGATTACAAAAGGGCATAGATATCAGTAGAGGGGAATGAATGAGTGTCATTTCATAAGTTTCCCATCACATTAATTAACCAAAATGTCAAAAAAAATTTAAGAAATGTGATACTTTCCAATACCATTTATCAGAAGTCCTACAAAGAAACCTCTGCCTTAAATACTAAAAATAAATGGAAGTCTATGAAGCCATGAGTATGATTTTTTATGGTATATTCACGCTAACAACCTAAATTTTGCAAATATAAGTTCTTAATACTGTCAGCTGTGTTTTATATAGTGTCACTTGCTGAATGAAAAGTGAAACCTGGAAAAGTTCTACTAGACAAAGTTTTAGTTATTTAGTCCTGAGCACCATTTTTATTTAGCATTGTTATGTAACTCCATTGTTTGCAACCTTTACTTATTGCTATGGTGATGGTATGTGGTCTTTACCACAAATTGCACACAATCCTATAAAGATTACTTGTCTCAAAAGAAGACTAGCTTCTAAGTTAAGAATGGACAAGGTAATCTAGTATGAGGAAAGTAATTTATCATAATCCAATAGCCTAGGAGACTGCTCATACATACAAAGTGGTCATTAATTACAAAAGTCATCCATACATTCTATTCCTGTGAATTACAGTTAGGGATTTTCTAAAGTGTTTAAGATTATGCATCCCCAAAATGGTAAAATTTAACTCTGATTACAGGCTACTAACTGTATGTTGTATTATTCTAAAAAGATGACAGAGAGATTTAAGTAGAAAATGTGTGTGACATAAGATGCAAATCTTGTTTCCGTTTCTACAGGATAGAATTGTAAAGTAATTACAATCAAATACCTGAAGAGACATAATTCTAATACCACTCATTCCCTCTTTCTTTTAAAGCCAGTCATTTCCCTTAGAGTTTTCAGTTTCCTTAATCTCTCTGCAGCATTTCAGCCTACTTTACACATTATCCTGTTTTTTTTTCCTTCTGTTTACAGTAAACTTCCATCAGCAGTGGTGAAAGCTTGTCATCTTCTTTTCCTCATTAGACACTTACTCTTAACTTTCCATGTCCCATATAAACATGCTATGCCAAAGGTTACCAATAATATACAAATAAAATTAAATCCTCTGAATATTTACCTTTTCTAGCGTTGAATCCCTCTTATCTTTTAGCCCTTCTTGCAGCTCTTCCACTTCTTCTGCCTCAGGTTCATCTCTCCATGACCAACGTATATTCCTTGATCTTGATTCTTTCTCTGGATTCTTAAATTTAGGAGTGTCTTGAGATTAAGACTTCAGCTTTTTGCTCTTCTTTGTCTAGATTCTGTTTAGTCACTGGCTCTTGAAGAAATTATCCACTTGAGCGATCATATCTGAGTTCGTGACTCCTACCTCTACATCTCCAGCATATTTCCTGAGTATAAGTTCTGCTTGTGCAGCTGCTTGCTGAGCATTTGCACTTGGACAAACCTGTGTTATCTCAATCAAAATATAATTGCACTGAATTATATTATTTCCTAAGATAAACAAACTTTTCTTTAACCTTTTATATTCTCTGTCAAATTTAGCAATTTTCTCTCAGTTAGCCAGGCTTAAAATAAAAGTTATCTTTGACTCTTGACTTGAAATATTGAGATTACTTGACCTCTCTAATTTCCGCTTTTCTCACCTGAAAATGAGTATGATAATAAGTCCTATCTCTTAGTGTTGTTCTAAAGATTAAGTTATATAAAGCATTCAAAGTACTTAGCACAGTGCCTGACATGTAAAAAGCCCCTTTTATTGTTATTGTATCATATTCTAGAATGGAATGATTTAGTATTTGAATACATACTTCTTTAAAATTTTATAGTATTACTGAAATTACAATCAAAATATCTATGAAATATTTTTCAGAGCTTGACAAAATATATCTAAGTAGACAAGGTTAGCCTAGCAAATTCTGAAATAGAGCAATGGTAGGGACATGCCATATATGCTGTTGTAGCTGTTTTTATAGTTTAGTTTAATATATGATAAACACCTATTTGTATAATAAGAAAACAACTTATATATAAATAAAATAACTAATTGAGGAAATTGTAAAAGCATGTATTGCCTGGATTACAAGAAAATTTAGAATTTTGTCCATAAAAAATTAAGACCATATTAAAAAGGCAAATAATTTACTAAAAATGAAAAATTTTCAGTGGTAGTTTAAATACTATACAAAACTGTATACACTATATAATAATCAAAGTGTGTAGATACTGTATATAAAATGCTGGTGAAATATTTTTCAATAGTATTTTAAATGCTATATCAACAACATATGAGGGTGCCTCCTTTATAGCAACATCACCAGTATTGATTATGGCCATTAATAAAAACTAAGAAAAGACAAACTACATAACTTGACAAGTAAAACTTAGGATCTCATTGATGTTTAAATTCCAGTTTCTGTTACATGTAATTTGAATGTTTTTCCTTTCTGTTTACCATCTTTATTTTTTTGTAAAAGTCACTTTTAAAAAACATTGAGAAAATGCAATGATGATGGAGGACTGTAGTTTGAGCAAATCTACCTCCTGCTTAAACACTTAGAGCAGAGGGTGTATTTTAAAGGTACACTGTTGATAAGTAGATTGAGAAAAGATTACTCCATGCCCAATTAAGTTCTCACCTACAGAACTGTCTAAAGAAAGTTGAACAACTTAGAGACAAACATACTCTATATTTTTCTGGAATAGAATAGAGCTGTGATGAGAGAGTTGGGTTTTCTAACATGGTCCAGAATTTAACCACATCTTGTAAGCTAATATGCACAATAGTAATACTCTGAATAAGCTGTATTAACTCAGAGAAGCATAGAGGCTCAGTAGAGAAAGACTATCTCAACATATTTGCTGTTTATAGGAAAAGAACCCAAGGGGATTCAGAAAGGACATAAGGGAAATAGACATGAAATAAAATATGAGTGTCATGTATATATTGTTGAGCAACAACTAATATTTTCATATGTAAGCACAATTAGGGCTTTCTAAGAAAAAATTACTGGCAACCAGGATTAGAGGATATTTGTCTGATGAACATGCCTTGAATGTTGGAGACCTCCAAAGAGATTTACAGTCTTGTCTCCCGTGGAGCCTTTTATTTCATTCCAAAGGGTTGCAAACATCCAAGGACCTTCCTGTCTTCTCCAAGAGAGGATTTGTTTATGTTAGAAACTTAATGTCTTTTCCTCTCTCTGGAGGAAAAGGGGGGCTGCTGTGCAGCCGTTCCTATGTAAACTCCAAAATTCTTAATCTCTGGGTTCTTCATCTGTCATAGAGACTCTCCATTTTCCCTCATCACATCACCTCAAGGAAGAGAAGGGGGCATGAAGAACTATATGGTTATTGCTTTAAATAATAATGATCTCTGACCCAGAAACCTTGAATTTTCTTACCTTGTATTGAAAACATATCATTGTTTGTCATTTGTGGATATTAAAAGCTACACAAGTCTAAAGAGAGGAGTTGGATTCTCTCTCTTGTTAATAACTGTGTTCTAAATAATTATTGTATTCTTGTAGCCACAAAGTGTGTAAATAGTACTAGTTATTTGCATAGCGCTGTGGGCAATCTGGGCCTCATATGTCTTTAGGGACCATGGAGTTTTGAGAAAGGGGAATTGCTAGCAAATGTGCAGGCAAATGAGACCAAATAAGACAACAAAAAGAATAACAATACTTCTGGGTCTTGAATCCATGATACTTACCAACATTTAATGAGCTGAACTTTCAAAGTCCACAGAAAGGTGGTTCCTAAATAGAGCTTAAAAACTATTCAGAGATGAGGGCTCCCCTGGTGGCACAGTGGTTGGGAGTCCGCCTGCCAATGCAGGGGATATGGGTTCGTGCCCCGGTCCGGGAGGATCCCACATGCCGCGGAGCGGCTGGGCCCATGAGCCATGGCTGCTGAGCCTGTGCGTCTGGAGCCTGTGCTCCGCAATGGGAGAGGCCACAACAGTGAGAGGCCCGCGTACCGAAAAAAAAAAAAAAAAAACTATTGAGAGATGAAAAGAGAGAGATAAAGGCAAATGCGTTATAGTGAGTTTTTTTCCATAATGAGAAATTCACTCGCTCTAAAGGACTGGCCTTTTTTTTCTGAGATTTGCTTCCTACCTTTTGAAGTTAAAATATTATTTTAAACAGTAATGATAATGGCAAGTTCTATTTTATCTGTTGGTTCATTACATGATGGTAAAATGTCACTATTATTGTTTTGAAATTTTATTAACAATGAAAGTGCAGTCTTAGTCCCATGGCTTTAAATGATTTGTATTTCTTACTGGTTATGAAATCTATAGTTCTACCAGCAGCTTTGGATGAAAGTGGTTGCCTTGAGTTAGGATGTGGTAGGATGAACCCCAGGTTTGGATAACTCAAAGACACAAACAACTAAGTCATTAAATTTTAAAGTAGAAAATGTATTGCTTTATTATCTGCATATATATTTAAATATACATATTTAATATATATGCATATATATTTAATATTTCTCTAAGAAGTGAGAGACAGGAAAAGTTTTATATATATACAACATCAAGACAATCAAATTCCTTCCTCTGTAAGTTTCTTCATAAGAGGTATTACTCATTTCCTCCTAAAATTGTAAAACCCACTTAAACAGATGATATTATTACTGAACATAGTTTTATGAAAATTCCTAAGAAAACCTCAAACTTTAACTTAGTTCTATGCTGAATTTTCCAGGATTGATAAACATCAGTCCCAGATGCAGATGCTTGGGAGCATAGGACTTTGGAATATTTAACTATTAACCAAATCTTATCTGTTGAGTTTACTATCTTTGTGACTCGTCACTGAGTTGGAGGGAAATGTAGTTTAATTTTGACACGGGATTCTACTTTTACTATTTTACTCATTAATTAACCTCTATTCTAGGGGGTGTGCACTATGTTTATTCATATTGCATCTCTCCTAAGCAATCCTGCTCTGCTCGGTGTATGTGCTCAACAGGGAGAACAAATGTCCACCCTATCAATGGTGGTACCCATGTCAAACCATAAGGCTCTGGATTTGAGGCCACATTTCTAGTTCCAATTGTGGTCCACGTGGATACTGCTGTCTTGGGATTCACCCCAGTCAGTAAATGGAAAAATCATGAGGCAATAGTAAAATAATTCCAGAGTTCATTTTAACAAGCTCAAGATAGAGATCATAATATGAGGATAATATCATCCAGAATGTTTCCATCCTTTTAAATTTTTATCAGTTTTAATTACATTCCCAGTAGCTTCTCTCAATATGGGTCCCTGACCTGTGAGAGATCTCTTGTAGCTCTCAAAGGATAGCTTTTAATATAAAGAAAAGGGCATATGTGCTATCCTAATAATAATGGCAAATGTTAAACTTTTGTACATGTGTGTAGAAGTCTATGAAAGATGCCTGCTGACTACTATAGGTATAAAAAGTGTATAAATGGTGATTTAATTTTGTAAAATGTTGTTTAAATATATACACCTGTGTATATATTTATGTATATCAAAGCAATACACTAAACATTCAACAAAATGATATTCTAAATCATTTTAATTTTGTTCTTTTAACTTTATAAATGAATTTGATCTTAAGATATACAAATAAACCTTGAACAATTCTGAAACTACATTGTTCTGATTATATCTGGGATTAGTTCAATATCATGAACTTGACAAAATGGATTGCAAGAGGGAACAATTGAGATAAATTATTTACAAACAAGGTAATAAGAAGGATGATCATGATACAAGGAGAACTGGAGAAATATTGGAGAAGACAATGTGTGTGAGAAAGTATATATAGTGAAATGCTGTTTTAAAAAGCTATCTTCAAATTTCAGAAGGGCTATCATATTAAAGATATCTATATTTGTATCTATGCTTATGTGCATGTGTCCTGGGTTACTTTAGAGGACAAAGACTAAGGTCAATGGGGGAAGATAGAGCAAAGTAAATTTCTGTATAATTCATTAAAAATCTAAAAATTTTAACTGTTTAAAATTTGAATAGGTGATCTTATGAAGTAGTAATACTCCTTCCTTTCTCTCTACTCCCTCCAAAAATTTCAAGTAGAGGCCAGAACGTTTGAGTAACTGTGTATTCCAAATCAGAGATTCTAGGACAATAAGAATTAAACATAATTATTTTCCTGGTTATGTGTCTATCATAAATTCTTATTAATTTTAATTTCTGATTTAATTAATTTTAATTTAAAATTCAATTAATTTTAATTTCTTAATAATTTTACAGTATTTTGTTTATCATTAAGCTAGAACACTGATTTTAATAGTTACAAAATTTGGCTTATTTTAAAAACTGTTCAAGGTAGGGGATGCAAATAGAAAACTAAATTTCTTCAAAATGTATTCATTAGTCTGGCCTTTGAAGGAATTATCCCAATTCCTAGTATAATGAAACCTAAACTTTTGTTTGATCATTCCTCAACCTCCACCAAAACTTGAGTGACTTATTTCATTGCTTCTTAAAACTTACCTCTGACTCTTTCCAATTTTCTTCATACAGAGAGATAGTAGAATATAAAAATATATTTAAAAACAAAGGTTAGCGTCTGGCTTGGCAACTTGCTAGCTTTGTAACCATGAATAAACTCATAACCTCACTGGGATATTAATGCTTACCCCATTCACTTACCTACTATGAGTATTAAATGGTATAATGTAGAATATGTAATGTGTACCAAGGAGCCTGGCCTGGAATATTACCTACTAATATTTTCAAAATTCAAAGAAATTGATTTCCCTGAGAACAAGTATGGTATATACTCTCTAAGTATTGCATAACTTTTGGGATTTCAAGTCTTGAATATTTTCTAAGTTTTCAGTGTGTGTTTTTCATTGGAAGATCTATTTACCCATCCTACAAATATTCATTCAATACATATAATGTGCCATTCTGTTAGGTACTATTATCAATAAATACAAATATATGATAGAAATAAAAATAAACACAATGTATTTTATTTATTTTAAATAAAATAAGTGAGGACCTAGCCTTCATAGAGTTTATGGACAAAGACAGATAAACAATTATGATAAATATTAGTATTACTGTGATAAGGAGGGTGATCATATAGTTTACTGTCCCACTAGGATAATAAACAAACAAACACAGTATAAATAAACATTATTGAACTTAAAGGAGCATTTCACTTTAGGTATTTTCTTAATCCATAAATGTGAGAAATACAATCACCATAATATCAGGAAGGGGAGGAGTCCATGTAATTTCTTAACTTTAATAAATTGGTTTCAAGGATCTATAGTATAAAACTTTAATGAAATGAGTAGGTAATTCTATATAATACTTAAACATATATCAAAAAAAACCTATCAATTTCCAGTATTCATATAACTATGTGAATAATGATATTCAGAAATAGTGTATAATGGTCATTTAAAGATGAATATTGTTCCAAGTTTCTTTTCACATTTTGAGGGTAGGTAAAACCAGAAATAAAAAAGAGAGGGGAACCCTTCCCAGAACCTCATTAGTCTCTGTATAATCCTTAACATCTACCTGTCTTCTCTCCATTGTAATTGAGTCACTCCAGTCAAACTCAATCAGCTAATAATGTTTTTATATTTCTGTATCATGATTTTGGTTTGATCTAGTATCCTTAAATATTTAGGAGAAAAGCAGACTGAGTTTGTGCAGAAATCCAGTGCACTTGTAGCTATTTCCTCCTCTTCCAGTATTTCTACTTTTATTCCTTGCATTGACTCCAATGATCTTACACTTGAAGTTGCATTTATAGCACTCTCTGGGGAAATTTTTTACAACTATGTTCTGAAGCAGGCAGCACATGAAGAAAATAGTTGCTCAGGTATGTGTGAAAAGAAATAGATATGCCAAGATAGTTGGGGGGAAATGTGTGAAAGCTGAATTTCTTTAGATGGAATGTGAGTTAGGTCAACTATACTTAGGGTTTCACCTGATTGTACCTATTTCATTCAGTTAAACTGAAATTAAAGTCTTATTTATCCAAAAGAAGTTTGGGTGAATTTGATGAATTCTTTACAGCCACTAAGGTGATATTTACTTCCCAAAGTAAAAGGCAGTGTAGATTTGTTATATAAAGACACCATGTCTAGCACTAAATTTCTGCTCACAAATTTAGCTGAATGAAAAGAAGAATGTAGTCATCCTTATTAGTTATATGTCAAAGACTCAAACACATTTATGTTCTATTGTAGAATAGGAATAAATAAGGAAAAAAAGGAGCTTAACTTGAGAAGTAGATTTGCTTGGATTTCAGTCTGTTTCGTCACTTGCTGGTTAGTGAGATATTGGACTAAGCATGTGAATTCCTGTTTGCTTTATTAAAATAGCTAGGAGTCTTCTGGTTGCAAGTGACCAAAAGCCAATAAAAATTGTTTTTTGGCAGTTCAGATAATGTATTGGCTGACATAATCAAATTGAATCAAAGGCAGTGATGAAGCTCAGGGATGCCCAGAACCAGACTCCAATCCTGTCAGGATTTCTCTCTTCATTTCCCTTTATTTCCTTACCCTTATATCAGCTTTCTCAACTTTTCCACTAGAAAGCACAGACCTGTGTCTCTCTTTTTTTTTTTTTTTTTTTTTTTTTTTTTGCAGTACGCGGGCCTCTCACTGTTGTGGCCTCTCCCGTTGCGGAGCACAGGCTCCGGACGCGCAGGCTCAGTGGCCATGGCTCATGGGCCCAGCCACTCCACGGCATGTGGGATCTTCCTGGACCGGGGCACAAACCCATGTCCCTTGCATCGGCAGGCGGACTCTCAACCACTGCGCCACCAGGGAAGCCCAAGACCTGTGTCTCTTGGATCTAACTGGAAACATCCCATGGAAGAACTTTGATTAAACTGGCCTATATCAATTGTTTACATATAAATCCAGGGAGATGGAATAGCGTAATTGACAGCAGCCACTGGAGTGTCAATGTAAGGGAGAAGTGATGAGCATAGGAAAAAGTAGATGTCAACTATGGTAACAAGGTCATTGTAGGAATTACAAATATAAAGCCAAGCCTGGCACATATTAATTACTTAATACGTATAGATTTTCTTTTCCTTTCATTCCCTCCCTTAGAGATGGCAGAATGCCTGAAATGACTCCAACATCTTAGTTCTACTGGATCTCCTGTTTCTTTAATCAAACTGGACTTATTTTATCTTTTCAAGAATTCCTTTGAAATCCAAGTGTCTCTAAGGAAAAATATAGCATGATGTCATGGTAAATAAGCACACATTTTTAGGGACTTCCCTGACAGTCCAGTGGTTAAGACTCTGTGCTTCCAGTGCAGGGGTCACGGGTTCGAGCTCTGGTCGGGGAACTAAGATCCAGCATGCCGCATGGTGCATCCAAAAAAAAAAAAGCACACATTTTTAGTCATACAGACTTGGGTTCTAATCTCACTTCTGCCACTTGCTAGCTCTGTGCCCCTGGGCAGTTAATTTTTCTCTATCCCGGTTTCCTCATCTATAAAATAAGGATGAGGTCATTTTAAGAATGTGATAATATTTATGAATTGCTTAGCAGAGTATTTGGAAACCAATAAGTAAAATAATAGTTACTGTTAGGGTTGTTCTGGAACTCCTTTATTTTCCAAGTGATCCTTGCATATCAACTTGTCCCATCCAGGAGAACCTGATGCCATGAAGATGACCAGCAGATATTCATTGAGCATCACCACTTAGTGTTTTTGATGTTTAAATATTTTTTGTATACAGAAACACAGAATTTTTTTTTAAGAAAGAAAGACAGCAGCAGTGTAAATCAATGAGAAGAGCAAATGAAAAGTTCATCAGCTGTGAATCCTAATTTCAGTTTTTCCATTCATGTATTTTGTGATTTTCAAGAAGTCCTTAGCTTCTTCCTTCAACTCTATCTGGCCCAATCTTCTATCTGTAAATTTGAAATGAAACGCTATATCTCAATATCATAGCTTGCTTTCAAAGAAGTAAATGATAAAAGATACTATAAAGAGTCAATGTTTAATAGTGACCTATAATTAACCTGTGGAACAAGGTTATATGCTATACTGAATGTTTTCATTACTCATATAAGCTAAATGAGGTCTTAAATATTTCAATGAACCTGAAAGTTCTGATGCATATTAAATTTTAAAACTACAGAAACTATTTTCATTGGGAGGAAATCACCCACTGCTACACCAAGGCAGCTCATAAATATAACCTTTTTAACGTGTAGAACCTTTTAACCACTATATCCCCTACCTTAGGTGAGGCATATGCAGGAAAGAACAAAGGTGTATATGTTACTTGATTTTGTGGTGTTTATAGTCTGTTGAGGAGAAGATATTAAAGAGAACAGTAAGAGCCAGTGGCAGAGGCAATCATGAGAATGTACTGTTCAGATCTTCTCTGATGAGAGAACTTACTAAAAGGAGTAGCTAAGTGACAGCCTGCATTGCAGTGTACATGCTGAGGCTCCTGTCTCCTCAAGATCCTATCAGGTAATAACTGTGCATGGTAGGGGTACTCCAGCCATTGCATTGCCCACTGAGTGAGTTTTCTAATGGAAAATTTTGTTCTGGGGCTCCCCATCAGCCAGAGAAAACCATCAAGGCATTTTCAGAACTGCACTGTAGTCTGAGACTCTTCTTACACAATCTTCCTTTCTTATTTTCTTTAACAGGAATCAAACCTGCATTGAGGTCGGTAGGCTCCTCCCACTCTCCTGCTCCTTCCCCATTTATTTTTTTATTTTAAAATTTTATTTATTTATTTGTTTGTTTATTTATTTATGGCTGCATTGGGTCTTTGTTGCTGCGTGCTGGCTTTCTCTAGTTGCGGCGAGGGGGGGCTACTCTTCGTTGCGGTGTGTGGGTTTCTTGTTGCGGTGGCTTCTCTTTGTTGCAGAGCACAGACTCTAGGCACGCGGGCTTCAGTAGTTGTGGTACACGGGTTCAGTAGTTGTGGCTCGTGGGCTCTAAAGAACAGGCTCAGTAGTTGTGGTGCACGGGCTTAGTTGTTCCGTGGCATGTGGGATTTTCCCGTACCAGGGCTTGAACCCGTGTCCCCTGCATTGGCAGGCCGGTTCTTAACCACTGTGCCACCAGGGAAATCCCTCCTTTATTTTTCACAAGTGTTTCATCCAATAAATCTCTTGAATGACGAATTTCATTCTGCTATCTGCTTCTCTGAGGAAATACACAGACACAGTATCCAAACGAGCATTACTATCAATGATTTTAAAATTAGATACCTAGTTGTATAGGGATACTAAAATCATAATAGGGTCATTTAGTTCTTTTCAAAAAGCCTAATGTAACTATATGTTTAACCTAACTAGTTCTGCATACATTATTTACTAGTCACAATTAGTTTGCTAGAAGAAAAATGAAGTAGTCAGTGTTTTGTGCTGCCTTCCTGTTCACAATCTTGTTTTTGGAATGGATTTTCACCTTCAGCTCCACAACCTCTTGTCCCAGTCAAAGGTGATTAGATCAAGGGACCTCCTGTCCTTGGAAAGACAGTCCTTGCCCATGGCTAAGATAATAAAATTTCCTTTAGGAAGAATATGTACAGTAAACATAAAGTTCATAGTCCATGCATGGTGTATCCTAGAGCTGGAAGAATATATAGACATGTGTTGGGTAGTTGGTTTGAGTTCTCTACAAAAGGATGGCAATTATGAGTGGAAAAGATAAAAGGAAAGAAGAGATCATAAAGCCCCTGAGAGGTAAAGAGAACAACCTTGTTTTCATTTTCCATTTTTGTCTCAGGTCACTAAGTTGTCATCAATCAGGAAAAGGAAGGAAACTAATTTATTTATTCTACAAATATTTATTAAATATTTGCTATGACCAGGCACTCTTCCAGGTGATGGGGATACAATAATGAAAAAAATACAGAAGTGCATTCCCCTGTGAATTTTACATTCAAGGAGAGAGCCAGACAACAACAACAAAAATGCATTAATAAGCAATTAATGCATACATTCATAAATATGTAAATAATTTTATTTGAAATTGGTAAGTACAATGTACAGCAGGGGAAAAGGGGTGGAAAGACTGGAGAACAGGAAGAAATTGTTCTTTTAGATAAAGAGGAAGGCACCATTAAGAAGATAACATTTGAGCCTGTGTGAATGGAGTGTAGGAATGAACCATGTGAACATCTAGAAAAAGTGCATTCTAGCAGAGAAAATGCCAGTGTTGCCACCAGAGTGACAGCTGGACAGAGAGGGAAAGTGAAACAGAATAATCCCTATTGCTGCCACTGGTCCTAAGATTATAATAGGTATTCATCATTTCCCTTCTCCACCACACATTCTGTATATCCCCCACCTTAGACCAGTACCACAGCTAGCCTGGGTTGCTTGTGTGCCTTCTGGTGTGACCTAGACCATCCCCAAGAGTTTAAATCCTTAATTATCATTCCTTCTTGGGCCATGCTTGCTGAAACTGCCCATTTACTGTTATCACTGGGCACAGATACACCAAGCAATTCCGCGGTAAAGTCTCTGTCTTACTGACATAGTCCCCCCTACTCCCATTGCATAGGAGCTACCCTTGCTCTTGAGGATGACTAGAAGCAGTAACCCTCTTTTCCCGATAGTGCAGTTGGTTTCAGTGGCGTGAAGAAACCAGAGAGACGAGGGGCTAATTGTAGCTTCAGGTTCATTGGGACTCTAGTTATGTCTCCTAACTGAATTATTCCTGCTAAAAACCAGTACTTCTAACCAACCACAGCCTAAGGTCTGTCTTGGGAATGGAAAGACAAATTCTGTAATCAGTTCACTGGAAGTGAAACTAAAAGAGTCAATTTACTTGTACCTCTTGGTTCCCAGATTTATGTTTTCAGTCTATAGATGGCAAAGTACCATATATCAATTGGTAGTCCAAAGTAAGTATATACTTTATCCTGGAAGACAGGACTCCAGTCTGGAGAGTGTTGTCCCTAATCTGGTACATTACCTAAGCCTTTAACAGACCATTCTACTGTGCAGTTTAGTCAACTGCTTCTGAGCAATGGGTTATAGAAGACTGGTGAATCCCATGCTGTGCACCCAATATCGCCCCAATATGCTTTAAAATGTATGCAGTGCTCTGCAGCAATATTGTATGGAATGCCATGTTAATAGATCAGCTATTCTATAAACTCTCAGTTAGTGGTGCTATCAGTGGCATTGTGGACAGAAAATGGACAGAAAAGCAAACCCATAGCCATGGTATGAATCAATTCAAATAGGAACAAATCACTATTACCTCTAGGAAATGATCCAGTATCATTCACCTCCCACCAAAAAAAAAAAAAAAAAAGCTGTGTATAATGGTGCTGTGTCAATTACTCAGCATCAGTCTCTTGGGTGGCAGGTGGGGCATTCTACAGTGTCATTAGCTAAACAAGGATTTGAAGTAAGAGGTGCTAATGGTGTTGGGTCCATATATATTCTTCACCTCTATCTTCATGATTGCTTTCCCCTCTGTACCAGCATCAGGTGACTGAAGAGAAATAGGCTGACATCCATTGGATGAGTTATTCTTTTCATCTAATATTTTTTTAGAATTTCTTTTGTGTACGTACTCATTAGTAGCCATATGCTCTGTGTCTTCTCATAGATATATGTATACATCTTTTCTCCAGAGCTTTTTGTTTCTAATTTTCAAATCTTGTTCTTTCCAGAGCCTTAATTAATCAGCAAAAGCTGCTCTCCCACAGCTGAGGAGTCCATGTATTGATATACCCATACTTCAAACAACTTTTCTCCTTGTAATAATTGCTTGCCTACTGGAACACTATTCTCTTATGACTGTCATTAAAGCAACCACTGAGTAGCTTTATAATGACAGTTACAACAGCTAGAATAACAGTGCCCCTATATATTAATATTTCTCTTGTTTTCTCCTGCCTTGTCAGTTGATAATATGAATTTCTTCATAAGGTTATAGTTTACCATGAGGGAGAAGCACAGGTACAATAGAAGCAGATAACATGAGTTTGAGTCACCTGCATATATAATTTATTCATGCTTTTTGGAACTTCTTGGGCCCAATACAAGTTATACCATTTGCATTATCAATGGCTACAGTGCCTATCTGATTGCATGATTCAGTGGATCTGATAATATCAAGCTCATGGTGGATAACTTCAATTCCATAGTCATTTGATGTTCCTGATAAGACATTAGCAATGTTGAACTCCATCTAAGCCCTTTGCTCCAAGAAAACATCAACGGTTAAGAAATCTTACCCTCCTTTTGTGTCTAGGATATATCTAATGACCTTGGATTGTTCTGCTCTTGCATAGTCTAAGACTCCTCTTCACCTTTCCTGAATTTCTTGGGAAAGACCTATCTTTAAACTTTCTCATGATGATCTTAAGACCCACACATAACTCATTTGTCTCCCTGTATTTATCTAATCTCAGGTTCCTTCCATTTCTTCAAGACATTTCTGATTAATGAATATCTCCCCACTGCAATCACCTGAATAAAACCATCTCCTAAGTGTTGCATTTTGTCTTCTAGGGCTTTCTATCTTTTTCGGACCCCATGATATGCCAGCAGCTGTTTTACAAATGGTGAGTAGTTTCTGTTGTACTCTAAAAATGTTGTATTATGACTTTAAATTATTTTTAATTTTTAGATTATCAGTTGGTTTTGATATTAAGAATGATGCCAAATTACATTTGAAAAATCTTTTCTACATCTATCAAGATATTGGTTTTCTACTGCTAATGTGATATATAGTACATGAAAACAATTTCTAATATTAAACCAACAATATAAGGATATATTTTACTTGATTGTGTAGATTAACCTTTCATGATATTTTTTTTATTTTTATTGAAGTATAGTTGATTTACAATGTTGTATTAGTTTCAGCTGTACAGCAAAGTGAATCAGTTATACATGTACATATATCCACTCTTTTTGTAGATTATTTTCCCTATAGGCCATTACAGAGTATTGAGTAGAGTTCCCTGCTCTATACAGTAGGTCCTTATTAGTTATCTATTTTATATATAGTAATGTGTATATGTCAATCCCAGTCTCCCAATTTATCCCTGCCCCTCCTTATCCCTTGGTAACTGTAAGTTTATTTTCTATATCTGTGACTCTACTTCTGTTTTGTAAATAAGTTCATTTGTACCCTTTTTCTAGATTCTACATATAAGCAAAATCATATGATATTTGTCTTTCTGTATCTGACTTACTTCACTCAGTATGTGATGATATTATTTAATTTTAATGCTTATTCTTATATTCTTGCGTTCATGCATCTGTCAGTAATTTTTGGGGAAACTTAGCAGAATTTTTTGTCAGATAAATGCATTAGATTTATTTCACTAGATTCATAAAGTGAATTGTGAAGTGTACCATATTTTTTATGCTCTAAAATATCTTTATAATGTGGAAATTATCAATTTCCTAATATTTTGAAAGAATCAATAAAAGTGAATCTTACTTATTCTTTTTTATTGGTAAATATAACTTTAATATCAGTAACACATTTTAATTATGCTTCTTGCCTAGCTATTACATATTGAGTCAATTTTGAACATTTATTTTACAGAAAATAAGATATTTTAGTGAAATTTTAAAAAATTGTTAGTAATCATTTGCATACTATTTTATTATAATTAATAACTATGTATATATTTGTATTTTCTTCTCCATCTCAAGGAATTATGGTTACAAAACACAGTGCAAATATTATGTATCGTATGAAGTAATGATCATAATACAGCTAACACTTTAGACGGTTCAGAGAGAGAAAGGGAGAAAGTGTTAGGCTATTTTTAAGAAATATTTCATAGATTTTATAGATTTGGCATACGATATTTTAAGTAATTTAAAAATACAAATTCAAATGCTTAATGCTTTACATAAATTTTATTATAAGAGTTAGAAAGCAGATGCATCTGGTATTTATCAAGTTTTTCAAAGAGAGAAGAAAATTTTACTTACTCTTACCTAAATCCTATCTCCTGAGTTCTCTTACCCACCCCCTTGGGGGGACGAGAAGATTATTTGAATTATCCAAGGATAATTGACAATGGAACAGTCCATTGCACTGAGAGGCCAAGCCTGCTCTTGTACAGGACTGCAGCCTGATCTTTTGATCTCAACCACAATCATACAAGAGTGTTGCAGCAGTATAGCTTCCATAACTGGGGCAGCAACAGTGCAATCTCAATGGGTCAGACAAAAGTCGGTTCATCTTTTTCATACTCCCAATCAAGATTCAAATAACATGGGTGTTCAATCTCATTCCAGTGTCATTTTGTTATAGAAAAATAGACACCAGCGTGTTAACAGTGGTTATATCTTGATTTGGGGTTTCCAGATTGTTTTATTGATTTTTGTTTTCATTATTTCTATTTTCTGTATTTCTATGATGATTGTATATTATCTGTGTATTAAAACAGTAAGGAGAGATATAAAATAAGCAAAATACTACTGGAAGTATATCTGCTAAAATATTTATGGAGATTTAATCTGAAAATTGAATTATTGGTGATTTTTTCCTTTCTTCAAAAAATAGTAGTTAGGAAAAAAGTTAGATTTTAAAAAGAGCTTATAAAAAAAACAGCTACCAAAGGTGGAATGAATGTGATAAATTTGTTGTGAACAGAAAGAGAAAAATATCCCACTCTACTCTTGACATTTGTCAGCAACCTTCCTACGCTGAGAATTTCTAAGCTTTCTTTATCCTGTGTTTTTGCTCATGATTTCAAGTATTAATGCCACCTTTTATTTTGGCTTTGAATGTTATTTTTCTTTTTCCTAAGCCCCTATCTCTTTTTATTTGTATTCAACTTTCAGGATATCTAGCTCCCAAACTCTCTATAACTGCTGCTCACTTGATGGATATTCCCCTTTCCCAATTTATTCATCACTGTCACTTTATGATCTTTTAAAATAAGGCTTAGTCTTTCACACTCTCAAAGTAGAGTGTATCTGGGGATTACTGCAACTAATCAATTAGCAGTTGAGCAATCTTGTTATAAATAATCTCAAATGCATTATAAAGTATGAGCTAATTGAAATAAATAGTAGAGTTTAAACCAATGTTTACAATAATGCTTCAGAGTAAACAAGTGGTGAAATCACTAATACAGGACTAGGAAGGGCAAGCTTCTTCTTTCAACTTGTATTTAAGAAGTGGTTAACCAGGTTGTTTCCATGAATTGAGAAATGTAGGTCATTTAAAGAGGAATGAACTGTTTTCTAAAATCAATAAATTATGGAATGAGGAGAAAATATTTTTAGGTGTCCTCTGTGGGCACATTAATGCTTTTCTAGAGACTGCATAATTGCTTTGCTCAATTATTTGAAGAAAAGATTGGAATGCCTCCTTTGAAAGGAAACCAAATTAGAACTGTGTCAAACTCCACAGCAGCCAATCTCCAGGGGCTTTTGTGCAACAGTCACTCCTTGGGTGCTTAGAATGTTTCTTCAGCAGACGTTAAATTGATTCCATTGCATCTTTCAGAAATCAAAGATGAGTGCTCATGTATTTCTGTTATTTTGACCACTGGATTGTCTGGATACAGGTATGGATTAGACATTGTCACCAGATTCTCTATCTATATTTTACTCATTTTTTTAATGTGGATTGGGCAGCATATAAATGCAAGTGAATATATATATATAGCCAAATTATTTGTGTGTGTGTGTGTGTGTGTGTGTGTGTTATTTGTAGGTCAAATGAGAATGCCAGACAAACCCAAGCACTTTTATAAAATGGAGCTGCTCCAAGGTTTATTTATTCTACTATGTCCACTAGAATCATGAATGTAAGAGACAGAGATAGGCAACTTGTCCAGGTTCCTAGTTATTGTAACAAGACCAGCCATGTTTTTGGTTGCTTGTTTTTACCCAAGACTTACTGAAAATAGCAGAGACTTTTGGTGGGAATAGGTGAAGCCCATCCTATACTGTTGTACAGTTAACTTTACACAGCTATGAGCTACAGAGTATAAACAGTGGGCTGGTTACTTTCTACTTTCTATTTCATCTTATGATATGTTTGGTGAGAGTATCAAGGAAGAGGAGCTAATGGATGTGAGACACCTGAATCCTTCATAACACTGTTTCTCAGGGATAGAATTTCTCACAGATTCATGCCTAGTAGAATCACCTGGTCAAGAAAGCTTTTACAGTCAGGAGGAATAAAAGGCTACTAGGCTAGGGCCACCTTAACAAAGATCATAATTTAATTATCTATGGTGGTATCTTGTTAATGGTATGTTTTTAAAACCACCTTATAGTAGAGAATCATTGTATTGGAGTTCAGACTTACAAAGTCCCCGTTGCATTTGCCAAATCCAATTTGACCCCATTTCCCTGGCACCCATGAAACACCTGTACGGTGACTTGCACTCATTATTTTCTTCCTGTAGCTGATTGTGGATATACAGTTTTTTTGTGTGTGTTTGGCATATTTAGGAGTTCTGCAGTGAAAAAAGTAAAAAAACAACAACAAAAAAAACCCCATCAGAATCAATTTTTAATGTATGTTTTAGGAAACTAAGTATACTTTATTTCATTTTTAACTGGACCAGCTGACTTTATCATTCCCACTTCCCTTTTCCCCTGAAAAAAGGAAACGTATTTTACATTAATAGGGCAAGTTGAATTTTTTACCATTTCTTTTATTTTGTCTTAATATCCTAATTCTAAATGGGTTGGCTGTCAGCTGGTATCTGTTTATAAATGTGAAAATGCCACCAGTCACATTTCTCAAGTTGCACCATGGTATGCCTTTTTAAGTAAGAGTAATAGTTATAAAAGTTTTACTTCTTACTAATTACATATAGATAACTCCAGATGGTCCAAAATTTATTTCAGAGTCCAGAAACTGGATTGAATCAATCTACCATTACTAGCACCTAGAATCCTCATCTATACTTGTGAGTCAGTAATGCCTAATGGTTAAGGAGATAAGCTCTTATGTTGGGTATATGTGACCAGCTCTTAGCTCTGTCACATACTTGCTTTTGTCCCTGGATGTTTTTATTGTCTCTGTGCTTCTCATTCCTCACCTATAAAATTAGGATAATTATAATCTTCTCATGCACAGGATTGATAATATGCACATGACACATAATGAATGCTCAGTGAGTTAGCTGTTATTTAATATTTTTGATGTGGGCTCCTTTCATATTCAGGTTAGACTTATGTGAAATACCCTAACTGCCTAACAGAAAGGCCACCTCCAATGCCTCTCCTGTATCCCAAAGTCAAGTGTGATCTATAATATAAATATTGATACATCTATATTATGCACCTTCAATGTGGTGAGTTGCTAATATCACCAGAGACCCTGCGACTATTTTACCTAAATTATCTTAATATGAAAAAAATCCAAATTGCAGCTTTAACTCTCCAGATTGAAATGTCTGCACTGAAATATATTGAAATTATTTAAATAGATTTAAGTCAAGAACACATTTTTCTCTGGAAAGATTTATATCAGTGTATTATAAATGGTTATTTCTGGGTGAATATTATGGACATTAAATTTTTTCTTCTTTTATCTTATATTCATTTTCTTATTCTAAACTAGTTATTTTTAAATAAAAATGATTTTTAATTAGTAACACACCGCTTTCACATTGATATTGTAACTTCATTTATTATACCATTAAATCTCCTTTATATAGTGATTAAACCACATAATTTTGAAAGGTATAAAGTACTTCAGTAAGTCAGTTTTAGACTAATAGAAAATATTACATAAATCCAAGCAAGTATGCATAACTAGGTAAAACATGATTGATGGAAAATGAAAATATTATGTCTAGCTGTCTGTCTAGAACATAGCCTTATGATTTACTATAAAATATATAAAGCACCTCCGCATCCAAATCTCACTATGTCTCTCAAAAAATGAATGAAATATAGCTTATATAATTTCTTTTCTTTGGGCACTGAAATATATTTTCTGAAATTCTGTTGAGAAAAGTCAAAACTACTGTTTTAGAGCTTATAGATCTTATTGATGTTAATTTGATATGTATTAAATGAACATACCTTGGGTAAATTTAATGTTCAAATTTTGAAAGGAAAATTTTTCTTGAGTCAGGAAACTTTAAATACTAAACAAAAGACTTAAAAACGATTTTATTCCTGGAAGGAAAAATATAATACCTAGAAGCTGCCACTAGGCTTTTTTTTAAGGCTTTATTTAATCACATGAATTGGACATTTGTTCCAAATTAATTGCTTCTTTTCAGTTTTTATACAATGCGTGTGTATTTTATGTCTCCCTTGCTTTGAGGGTTTTAAAACGGATTAATGTAATAGACTGCTTTGGATAAGATTCAAACTTTTTGGCAGCCTCCTAAATAACAGAAGCCAGTACTTAATCAAATAGTATGTTTTAGCCTCTTAGGTATTTTTTCAAGGTTTGAACCAATGCTCTTTATTTTTTTTTTTTATTTTTTCAACGTTTATTGGAGTATAATTTCTCTACAATGGTGCGTTAGCTTCTGCTTTATAACAAAGTGAATCAGCCATACGTATACACATATCCCCATATCCCCTGCCTCTTGAGTCTCCCTCCTACCCTCCCTAACCCACCCCTCTAGGTGGTCACAAATCACTAAGCTGATCTCCCTGTGCTATGCAGCTACTTCCCACCAACCATCCATTCTACATTTGGTAGTGTATATATGTCCATGCCACTCTCCCACCTCTTCCCAGGCCACCCCTCCCCCTCCTCGTGTCCTCAAGTCCACTCTCCGTGTCTGCGTCTTTATTCCTGTCCTGCCCTAAGGTTTTTCAGAAACATTTTATTTTTTGTAAATCCCATATATATGTCTTAGCATACGGTATTTGCTTTTCCCTTTCTGACTTACTTCACTCTGTATGACAGACTGTAGCTCTATCCACTTCACTACAAATAACTCAGTTTCATTTCTTTATATGGCCAAATAATATTCCATTGTAAATATGTGCCATATCTTCTTTATCCATTCATTTGTCAGTGGACACTTAGGTGGCTTCCACGTCCTGGCTATTGTAAATAGTGCTGCAATGAACACTGTGGTACATGACTCTTTTTGAAGTATGGTTTTCTCAGGGTATATGCCCAGTAGTGGGATTGCTGCATCATATGGTAGTTCTGTTTTTAGTTTTTCAAGGAACCTCCATACTGTTCTCCATAGTGGCTGTATCAATTTACATTCCCACCAACAGTGCAAGAGAGTTCCCTTTTCTACACACCTTCTCCAGCATTTATTTTTTGTAGACTTTTTGATGATGGCAATTCTGACTGGAGTGAGGTGATACCTCTTGTAGTTTTGATTTGCTTTTCTCAAATGATTAGTGATGCTGAGCAAACTTTCATGTGTTTATTGGCAATCTGTATATCTTCTTTGGTGAAATGTCTATTTACTTCTTCTGCCCATTTTTGGATTGGGTTGTTTCTTTTGTGATATTGAGTTGCATGACCTGTTTGTATATTTTGGAGATTAATCCTTTGTCAGTTGCATCATTTAAAAATGTTTTCTCCCATTCTGAAGGCTGTCTTTTCATTTTGTTTATGGTTTCGTTAGCTCTGCAAAAGTTTCTAAGTCTCATTAGGTCCCATTTATTTATTTCTGTTTATATTTCCCTTTCTCTATGAGGTGGGTCAAAAAAGATCTTGCTGTGATTTATGTCATAGAGTGTTCTACTTATGTTTTCCTCTAAGAGTTTTATAGAGTCTGGCCTTACATTTAAGTCTTTAATCCATTTTGACTTGATTTTTGTGTATGGTGTTACAGAGTGTTCTAATTTCATTCTTTTACATGTAACTGTCCAGTTTTCCCAGCACCACTTATTGAAAAGGCTGTCTTTTCACCATTGTATATTCTTGCCTCCTTTATCAAAGATAAGGTGACCATATGTGTGTGAGTTTAACTCTGGGCTCTCTGTCCTGTTCCATTGATCTATATTTCTGTTTTTGTGCCAGTACCATACTGTCTTGATTACTGTAACTTTGTAATATAATCTGAAGTCAGAGAGCCTAATTCCTCCAGCTCCATATTTCTCTCTCAAGATTCCTTTGGCTATGCAGGGACCTTTGTGTTTCCATACAAATTGTGAAATTTTTAGTTCTAGTTTTGTTAAAAATGCCCTTGGTAGTTTGATAGGGATTGCATTGAATCTGTAGATTGCTTTGGGTAGTATAGTCATTTTCACAATGTTGGTTCTCCCAATCCAAGAACATGGTATGTCTCTCCATCTGTTTGTATCATCTTTAATTTTTTCATCAGTGTCTTATAGTTTTCTGCATACAGGTCTTTTGGCTCCTTAGGTAGGGTTATTCCTAGGTATTTTATTTATTTATTTATTTATTTTTGCAGTGGTAAATGGGAGTGTTTCCTTAATTTCTCTTTCAGATTTTTCATCATTAATGTATAAGAATGCAAGAGATTTCTGTGCATTAATTTTGTATCCTGCTAATTTACCAAATTCATTGATTAGCTCTAGTAGTTTTCTGGTAGCGTCTTGAGGACTCTCTATGTATAGTATCATGTCATCTACATACAGCGACAGTTTTACTTCTTCTTTTCCAATTTGGATTCCTTTTATTTCTTTTTCTTCTCTGATTTCCATGGCTAAAATTTCCAAAACTATGTTGAATAATAGTGGTGAGAGTGGGCAACCTTGTCTTGTTCCTGATCTTAGTGGAAATGGTTTTAGTTTTTCACCATTGAGGATGATGTTGCCTGTGGATTTGTCATATATGGCCTTTATTATGCTGAGGAAGGTTCCCTCTATGCCTACTTTCTAGAGAGTTTTTATCATAAATGGGTATTGAATTTTGTCGAAAGCTTTTTCTGCATCTATTGAGATGATCATATGGTTTTTCTCCTTCACTTTGTTAATATGGTGTATCACATTGCTTGATTTGCATATATTGAAGAATCCTTGCATCCCTGGGATAAACCCCACTTGATCATGGTGTATGATCCTTTGAATGTGCTGTTGGATTCTGTTTGCTTGTATTTTGTTGAGGATTTTTGCCACTATGTTCATCAGTGATATTAGCCTGTAGTTTTCTTTCTTTGTGACACCTTTGTCTGGTTTTGATATCAGGGTGATGGTGGCCTCATAGAATGAGTTTGAGAGTGTTCCTCCCTCTACTGTATTTTGAAAAAATTTGAGAAGGATAGGTAGTAGCTCTTTCTAAATGTTTGAAAGAATTTGCCTGTGAAGCCATCTGGTCCTGGGCTTTTATTTGTTGGAAGATTTTTAATCACAGTTTCAACTTCAGTGCTTGTGATTGGTCTATTCATATTTTCTATTTCTTCCTGGTTCAGTCTCAGAAGGTTGTGCTTTACTAAGAATTTATCCGTTTCTTCCAGGTTGTCCATTTTATTGGCATAGAGTTGCTTGTAGTAATCTCTCATGATCCTTTGTATTTCTGCAGTGTCAGTTGTTACTTCTCCTTTTTCATTTCTAATTCTATTGATTTGAGTCTTCTCCCTTTTTTTCTTGATGAGTCTGGCTAATGGTTTATCAATTTTGTTTATCTTCTTAAAGAACCAGCTTTTAGTTTTCCTGATATTTGCTATTGTTTCCTTCATTTCTTTTTCATTTATTTCTGATATGATCTTTATGATTTCTTTCCTTCTGTTAACTTTTGGGGTTTTTTTGTTTGTTTGTTCTTTTTTCTCTAATTGCTTTAGGTGTAAGGTTAGGTTGTTTATTTGAGATTTTTCTTGGTTCTTAAGGTAGGATTGCATTGCTATAAACTTCCCTCTTTGAACTGCTTTTGCTGCATCCCATAGGTTTTGGGTCATCGTGTTTTCATTGTCATTTGTTTCTAGGTATTTTTTGATTTCCTCTTTCATTTCTTCAGTGATATCTTGGTTATTAAGCAGTGTGTTATTTAGCCTTCATATGTTTGTATTTTTTACAGATTTTTTCCTGTAATTGATATCTAGTCTCATAGAGTTCTGTTTGGAAAAGAAGCTTGATACGAATTCAATTTTCTTAAATTTACCAAGGCTTGATTTGTGACACAAGATATGATCTATCCTGGAGAATGTTCCTTGAGCACTTGAGAAGAAAATATAATCTGCTGTTTTTGGATGTAATGTCCTATTAGTATCAATTAAGTCCATCGTATTAAATGTATCATTTAAAGCTTGTGTTTCCTTATTTATTTTCCTTTTGGATGATCTGTCCATTAGTGAAAGTGGGGTGTTACAGTCCCCTACTATGATTGTGTTACTGTCGATTTCCCCTTTTATGGCTGTTAGTATTTGCCTTATATAATGAGGTGCTCCTATATTGGGTGCATAAATATTTACAACTGTTATATCTTCTTCTTGGATTGATCCCTTGTTCATCATGTAGTGTCCTTCTTTGTCTCTTGTAATAGTCTTTGTTTTAAAGTCTACTTTGTCTGATATGAGAATTGCTACTGCAGCTTTCTTTTAATTTCCATTTGCATGTAATATCTTTTTCCATCCCCTCACTTTCAGTCTGTATGTGTCCCTAGGTCTGAAGTGGGTCTCTTGTAGACAGCACATATATGGGTTTTATTTTTGTATCCATTCAGCCAGTCTATGTCTTTTGGTTGGAGTATTTAATCCATTTACATTTAAGGTAGTTATTGATATGCATGTTCCTATTACCATTTTCCTAATTGTTTTGGGTTTGTTATTGTAGGTCTCTTCCTTCTCTTGTGTTTCCTGCCCAGAGAAGTTCCTTTAGCATTTGTTGTAAAACTGGTTTGGTGGTGCTGAATTCTCTTTGCTTTTGTTTGTCTGTAACGGTTTTAATTTCTCCATCAAATCTGAATGAGATCCTTGCTGGGTAGAGTAATCTTGGTTGTAGGTTTTTCTCCTTCATCACTTTAAATATGTCCTACCTCTCCCTTCTGGCTTGCAGAGTTTCTGCTGAAAGATCAGCTGTTAACTATATTGGGATTCCCTTGTGTGTTATTTGTTGTTTTTTCCTTGCTGCTTTTAATATTTTTTCTTTGTATTTAATTTTTGATAGTTTGATTAATATGTGTCTTGGCATGTTTCTGCTTGGATTTTTCCTATATGGGACTCTCTGTGCTTTCTGGACTTGAATAATTATTTCCTTTCCCACGTTAGGGAAGTTTTCAACTATAATCTCTTCAAATATTTTCTCAGTCCCTTTCTTCATCTCTTCTTTCTCTGGAACCCCTTTAATTCAAATGTAGGTGTGTTTAATGTTATCCCAGATGTCTCTGAGACTGTCCTCAATTCTCTTCATTCTTTTTTCTTTATTCTGGTCCGCAGTCGTTATTTCCACTATTTTATCTTCCAGGTCACTTATCCGTTCTTCTCCCTCAGTTATTCTGCTATTGATCCCTTCTAGAGAACTTTAAATTTCATTTATTGTGTTGTTCATCACTGTTTGTTTGCTCTTTAGTTCTTCTAGGTCCTTGTTAAATGTTTCTTGTATTTTCTCCATCCTATTTCCAAGATTTTGCATCATCTTTACTATCATTATTCTGAATTCTTTTTCAGGTAGACTGCCTATTTCCTCTTCATTTGTTAGGTCTGGTGAGTTTTTGCCTTTCTCCAAGTGCTGTGTGTTTCTCTGTCTTCTCATTTTGCTTAACTTACTGTTTTTGTGGTCTCCTTTTCTCAACCTGCAGGTTTGTATTTCCCGTTGTTTTTGGTGTCTGTCCCCAGTGGCTAAAGTTGGTTCAGTGGGGTGTGTAGGCTTCCTCGTTGAGGGGACTAGTGCCCATATTCTGTTGGATGAGGCTGGATCTTGTCTTTCTTGTGGGCAGGTCCACATCTGATGGTGTGTTTTGTGGTGTCTGTGGCCTTATTATGATTTTAGGCAGCATCTCTGCTAATGGGTTGTGTTGTGTTCCTATCTTGCTAGTTGTTTGGCATAGGGTGTCCAGCAGTGTAGCTTGGTTGTAGTTGAGTGAAGTTGGGTCTTGGCGTTGAGATGGAGATCTCTGGGAGATTTTTGCCATTTGATATTACCTGGAGCTGGGAAGTCTCTTGTGGACCAGTGTCCTGAAGTTGGCTCTCCCACCTCAGAGGCACAGCCCTGATGCCTGACTGGAGCACCAAGATCTTGTCATCCTCACAGCTCAGAATAAAAGGGAGAAAAGATAGAAAGGAAGGAAGGAAGGAAGGAAGAAAGAAAGAGAGAAGGAAGGAGGGAGGGAAGAAGGAAGGAAGGAAGGGGAAGATAAAATAAAATAAAATAAAATAAAGTTATTAAAATAAAGAATAAAAATTAATTATGAAGGAAAAATTTTTTAAGTAATTAAAAAAAAACAAAAAAAAAACGGACAGACTGAAGCTTAGGACAAATGGTAAAAGCAAAGCTATACAGACAAAATCACACACAAAAGCATACACATACACACTCAGAAAATGAAAAAAACGGAAAAAAATATTTATATATATTGTTGCTCCCAAAGTCCACCTCCTCAATTTGGGATTATTCGTTGTCTATTCACGTATTCCACAGATGCAGGGTACATCAATTTGATTGTGGAGATTTAATCCACTGCTCTTGAGGCTGCTGGGAGAAATTTCCCTTTCTCTTCTGTGATCGCATAGCTCCCAGGATTCAGCTTTGTATTTGGACCCGCCTCTGTGTGTAGGTCGCCTGAGGGCATCTGTTCTTTGCTCAGACAGGATGACATTAAAGGAGCAGCTGATTCGGGGGCTCTCGCTCATTCATTCCGGGGGGACGGAGGTGTACAGATGTGGTGCGAGCCTGTAGCGGCAGAGGCTGGCGTGATGTTGCACCAGCCTGAGGTGTGCTGTGTGTTCTCCCGGGGAAGTTGTCCCTGGTTCCTGGCACCCCGGCAGTGGCGGGCTGCACAGGCTCCCCAGAAGGGGGGTGTGGATAGCGACCTGTGCTCGCACACAGGCTTCTTGGTGGCTCCAGCAGCAGCCTTAGCATCTCATGCCCGTCTCTGGGGTCTGCACTGATAGCTGCGGCTCATGCCTGTCTCTGGAGCTCCTTTAAGCAGCAGTCTTAATGCCCCCTCCTCGTGCACCAGGAAAAAAGGGGCAAGAAAATTCTTACCTCTTCGGCAGCTGTGGCACACTGTCCCCCTTCAGGCTGTGTTCAGGCAGCCAACCCCAGTCCTCTCCCTGGTATCCAACTGAAGCCTGAGCCTCAGTTCCTCCCCACCCCACCCTGGCTGGTCAGCACCAATCCTCTATGCGGGAATCTCTGCACTTTGCCCTACGCACCCCTGTTGCTGCACTCTCCTCCATGGCTCCGAAGCTTCCCCCCTCCGCCCCCTGCAGTCTCTACCCACGAACGGGCTTCCTAGTGTGCAGAAACCTTTCCTCCTTCACAGCTCCTTCCCACTGGTGCAGGTCCTTTTGTCTCTGCTTTCCCTTTTTTCTTTTACCCTACCCAGGTACATGAGGAGTTTCTTGTGTTTTGGGAGGTCTGAGGTCTTATGCCAGTGTTCAGTAGGTGTTCTGTAGGAGTTGTTCCACGTGTAGATGTATTTCTGATGTATTTGTGGTGAGGAAAGTGATCTCTGTGTCTTACTCTTCCACCATCTTGAAGCTCCTCTGTCCTAGTGAATTTTATCAAACATTTCTGGAAGAAATATCACCAATCTTTCACCAATTCTTTCAGAATATAGAGGAGCGTTAATGAGTCTGGAATAACTCTAACACCAAAACATATCAATGTCATTATAATATTACGAAGACACAGTGAGGATTTGGTGATCCTAAAGTTTTTCTGAATTTTTGGATAGTAAACATATTGCTCAAATTTAGATGTGGCTAAGGAAGTAATCAAGTTAAAGGTTTAAGTTTAACCCTTATAATAATAGAAATAAAAAGATGAAAATACCACCCAAGCTAGTAAAGAAGGGAAAAATAGTGAGAAAAATTTTTTTTAAAGAATTGCAAACAATTCCAGAAGAATTTAAAAGATAGATAGATAAATATATAGATAGGCATAAAGTAAAAAATTAGAAAACATAAATTAGCATTGTAGAAACAAATCCAAATACATCAATAATCATAATCATTAAAAAATAGACCAACTCATCAAAGAGACTAAATATTGTCAGATAAATTAAAATACTTAGTAATATTAAGTTTATACGAAATATATCTAAATTTAAGGTAGAGAAAGTTTAAGAATAAAAGGACAAAAAATACTGAGAAAATGCTAAACAAAAGAAGGCAAGTAAGCAAAAGAAAAATTTGGCAAAATATAATTTAGAGTAGGATTTAAGTCAAAAAGCACTGATAGAAATATAGAGTTTTACTATTTATGGATAAAATGATTTCATTTACTAGGAAGAAATTCTGAAGTGAAATAGCTGCTAACAAATCTCTAAGATAAAGAAAAATTGAAATCAGCAAAATCTCCTAAAACTGAATGAGACTGCAACATACCTTTCTCAGCAATTGATAGATCCAGCACACAAAAAGACAGTAGGATCTAGACTATTTAAACAATATAACTAACAGGAGTTATCTAATCTGTATATGTGTAATACCATAATTTAAAAAAATACATACTCTTTTCAGAACAAAGCCATATCAGATCTTGGTGATATTTAAATAATTTATAGCATAATGTACTCTCTGACTACAATGCACTTAACCTGTAAATCAATAATAGAATAGCAAAACCCAGCAAGTTAGAAAAATTTGAAAATCAGAAAAATGCAATTAGAAAATTTAACAAAATCACCTTAATAGCTCATATGTGAAAAAATAAATCAAAATGGACATTTTTAAGTGCTAAGATTTAGTGATAACAAAAATATTATATCTAAATTTGTATAAAGCTAAAGTTGCCTACTTAAAGGCAACTCTGTAGCATTAAACATTTTATGTTAGGAAAGAAGAAAGGCTAAAAAATGGGTGTCTGACATCTGAAGTCAGCAAAGTAAAAACAAAAACAAAATAAAATTATAATTAAGTGAAATAATAAAGATGAGTTAATGTTAGTGAAACAGGAAAAGTAAAAGCTACTTTAGAAAGATCAATAAAGATTTGGTTTTTTGAAAAGTGATAAATTAGCCAAGCACTGGCGAAATTTATCAGACAAAAACAAACAAAAACAGAGAGAGAGAGAAGACATGAATAAATAACAGTAGGAGTGAAAAATGGAAATGAGACTATAGTAGCATAAATGAGTAAAAAGATAAGAAAAATTAAGAACATTATGCCAATCAATTTGAAAATGTGGGAAATGTTACTTTTCTATATAAATATAACATACTGAAACTGAATCAAGAGAGAAATCTCTTTGTCTTTCTTTACATTACATGTTCAGTCAGTAGTTGAACACCTTCTCACAATAAAAAGACCAAGCCTAAGTGAATTTATAGAAAGTTCTGTTAAACATTCATATGGGAGATATTTCTAAATTATACAGGTATCTTCAGAGAAGAGAAAGATTAGCTATCTGAATGCATCAGTGTATAAAAAAGTACTGTATCATGGACAATGTTGGCTTATTCTAGGAATATGTTTTTTATATTAAAAATATTTTAAAATAGCTTAATGTAATTAATCTCATAAAATAGTTAAAGGACAAAAACTATGTCATCTAAATAGTTACAGAAAATACCATATTTGATAGTAGATGTTACCTTTTCATGAAATAAAAAATTAGCTTTTTGGTAAGGAGCCATTAGAACAGAGGAAAACAGGCCTGTGAGGTCTTAGCTGGGAGGAAGCCCAAACATATATGCTAATAATTCTGGCCATAATGCCTCATAATGCCTCATAACTGTTACCTTCTTCCTGGCAAGGGGAGAAGACACACAACTGAAACACAGATATACACCAGAGAAGAGTAAGGGTCTGAAAAGTGATGTTCCTAGAGGCCTAAAAGAGGAACAAAAGAAACAGCTGTGAAGGGAAGACAAGTGATTCATGTTAGAAAAGAAAAAGAAAAAAAAAAAAACACAAAAGGAAACAACCTGATCATGAAGAAGGCAGAATGTAGGAAGAAATGAAAGTCCTGAGGTTGAAGAGTGAAAGAAACTTGGGGAGGAAGGGAAGGTACGCTGTTAAAGCAGTGACTTGTTTAGCTTGTACACACTAGGGGTGGCAGTGTAGGTAATACATCACACTGAAAATACTGGAATGGTAGTGATGGTGGATGGAGTCATGCTTCTCAAGGTGTAACCCACAAAAGACCTACATCAGATTTACCTGGAGGCAGCATTCAACACACCCTTCCCATTCCTTCAATATACCCTTCCCATTCCCTCCAACGTGACTGAGTCTGAACCCTGAGCAAGAAGGATCTCAGAGAATGTGCTTATTTAACAGACACCCAGGGTAATGCTGAGATTGATAAAATTTTGATAAGCCCTGGCCTAGATATTCCCAATGAAAGCATATCTCTTCTTATCATCCATCCACATTTGAGGTGATAACATGGACAATAAATGTCAGGAACTTGAGAAGGGACAAATGGAGGTTATCCAGTTTCCTATGTTATCCATTGACTTAAAGTTAAAATTTTTATTGTCTATTTATTAAATCTGTTAACTTTCCTCTAGAGCTTAAACAATACACATGGTTTGATATCGCACTTCAGTTGTTTTTTTTTAAACAATTTTTCACAAGTACAGGACAGAAAAATGTGGAATATTTATATAATTCATATTGTATAACATCTGGCCTGATTTTTTAAAAAGGGGAAAGTTAATACAATAAAGATTCAGTAGCTATTATAAATTGCTGTGTATACTATATTTATACACTATTTAATAATGAAGAAAGCCTGAAGTTAAATGTTATTGTTTATATAATATTTTGCTTTATAAAACATCCTTTAAGATTAATAGAAGTACAAATAGACAAAATGATAGGGGTGTTTTTATTGGGAAGATAATTATTGCCCACGAAAAAAAATTATAGTTTTAAAATTAAAGAGGGTGTGTAAACATATACCAGAGCAAGAGGAGGAATGAAAAATAGCTATAGATATTAGTTAAATACATATTTAATAAGTTGTTACAGGGTAATGTATTAACATTTATGGAAATTTAAAATACAGGCAAGAAAGAATGATGATATCCTTGTTCTGTTTCTGTCCTGTTCAGATTACACCCGGAGTGTTATATGTGGATCCTAGTGCTTTGGAATGGGCATACACAAATCAGGTATTAAGGGCTATTTGATGGTACACCCCAGGAATATTCCATATTATAGTTAGGGTTTTAGGCAGAATAAGAACAGAGACATAGTGTTTATTTTCAAGTAGTTTGAAAGCCACTGTACAGAGTTTACCCTATGTACACTCAAGATGTAGAACCAGGTCCTACCGTGTAGCACAGGGGACTATATTCAATATCCTGTGATAAACTATAATGGAAAAGAATATTAAAAATGTATATATATGTATAACTGAATCACTTTGCTGTAGAGCAGAAATTATGCAACATTGTAAAACAACTATACTTCAATAAAATAAATTTTAAAAAGATGTAGACCAGAGATAAAGTGAGGAAGTAATAAGAACACAAGAACACAGATTACAGGACAGTTAACAAGGTGGGATGATTTACGTTGGTCAATATAGTCACCACTGAAAATCTTCAAATATAGGCTAGATGACCTTGGCAATTTTAAAATATGACCCAAAAATCTATTGAGAGGTGGGTCATGACTCCTTCCCCTTGAATCTGGGTTTTGTGACTGCTTGACTAGTGGAATATGGAGAAAGTGATGCTATGGCAGTCTTTAGGCCCTGGCCCTTAGGAAGCTGAGAGCTTCTATTTTCTATCTCTTGTTACACTTGCTTTTGGAACTCAACTACCATGTGGTGCAGGAGCTGAAGCCATCTGTGGGGAGCCCTATGCAGAGAAGAATTGACAGTTGGCAGCAACTTTTAAGCCTTGTAATTGAACCATCTTGGAAGTGGATCCTCCAGCCCCAATCTAGGTGCCCAAGAATCCCCTCCTATACTTTCCCCTAGTATCCCTGTCATCAAAAAAATCGAAAGTTTTCTTTATGATTTATTTCAGTCTTAACCATTATTTCATCTCAGGCTGCATCCTACACTAAGGCTGTCTCCTATCATCTCCTAGGAGGTCTGAGGCAATTCCTAACATTTCTTTCTTGGATGAGCAACACTTACTCAAAATGTCTTTCTCTCATGTGTTTCCTTGTTACTATTTAAACCTTGATGAAATTATGCTGTTTCTCTTTATTATTCTTAGTGCCTTCCAAGGCACTATCACATGCCTGTTATTTTCAGCTTTTCCATAACCCAATTTAAAAGCTTCCTTTTTTCATTTTATACCTCTTCCCTTTCTATAGAAAGAGCAGCAGAAAAAAAATAAAATATAGTGGGAAACTGTAAAAAAAAAAAAAAAAAAAAAAAAAAAAGAGCAGGCCCTTGGCTTGCTTAACCAAAATCCAACCTGTCAAAAATTCCATTTAGTACAAATATTGGCAGATCAAAATCCTACATATATCTTTTCAATTACTACTGTTATAACATCTAAGGCTTTGCCTTAGAGAAAGGGGGATATTTCTTCTGATGGTTTTAATTTTCTTATAAAGAAACACTTCTTGTATAGAGGTAGCATGGTTATGGTACCGTAATCGGTAATTTATTCATTTAGAAAGCTAGTATGGTATTGTGGGAAGAAAATAGTCTCTGATTCAGACAGAACTTGGTTTAATTCTAGCTTTTCCACTAACTAGCTATATTGTTTCTGGATTTCTGTTAAGTCTGTTGCCTCCTACATAAATTGTGGATAACATAATCACTTTGTCAGATAAATGAAAACTGATTGAGGTAATGTATCTAAAGCTCCGAGTGCAGTTTTTAAGTCAGTTGATATTTTAACTATCACAATAAGCCTGCCACCGTTTGATAAAGCTGGGACAGTTTGATATGGAAAGTTATGGGAACATCATATATGCTCAAAATAAAGTTATTAATTTCAATATAGAATGTTGAGTTGTCTAAGAGACAGGTAGAGAATGATAAAGATTAAGGAACTTCTCATTTTAACACTTTTATAAGGGAATTTTGGACTCCTGGAATTTTGTGTATAGAGCAATGAGTGTTAGAAAATTACTGATATAAAGATTAGACTTATGGGATCTCTTAAAAGAAAAAATATGTGAAATGATGCAGAATACATTGAGAAATAATCTTGAGGGATGTGAGAATTAAATAGGTATAAAAGCAACAAGCCAATCAACAAGAAAGTTGCCACACAATTTAGAATAAGGAAGAAAAAAAGAGTAAGAAGGAGAAAGAATGAGTTTTGGTTTAAGGGAGACATTCTCGAGAAAAAATATTACTTGCAATGAAAAATATATTAACTTTCTTATTTTGACAGAATTAAACATTTTGATTCATCTTTGACCAAAGAATAACTTGTTGTAGTTAATTAGACAGTCCAATATCTATTAAATTAAATGTGGATTTAAATATTATTTTCAGTAACTTTGGAATTGGCTATTAATTCCAGAGTGTTTGTAAATTACTTTGAAATTAAGTTTTATTTTATGAGTATTACTTTGAGGAAGAGCAAACATTTTGTAAGAGCAAACACAGGTAGACTCATAACTCACATTTAATCTCACCCTTATTGTAATCACCTGTGAACAGCAGAATCACCCACAGTGCCTCCTACATATATGTATACTGTCTTGCTTATAAATAATAAGTACCAGAATGAAGCACACTCATGAAAAATGAAGTACTAGCAAAATTATACCATCTGGTATAATGACTCAGTTCAATGGATGGGTAATAAACTGTGAAATATATAGTAAAACATACATTGATCATCTATAACAGATTATGATAGGAATAAAGATGTAAAATTTTGAGGACAAATATAAGAAACCTTTTCAAAACACATCTTTATTATAAAATTTAAAACTTTATATTAAAGTTTTATACCTTTAGATGTTTTCTGATAGAAATTTGAACTGGAATTCATAAAATGGAATCAACAACAGAAATTCATACTGTATCTTTAGTCTACATAGTGCGTGCAGTGTTATACTACAGTCAAACAATTGTTAAAGTTTTTAGGAATTTTGTGAGCTGATGAACATCACTTTAGTAGCTTGAAATGAGCCATAGAGGGAGTATTTACACCACAGACATTGGTAAAACACTACAAATGAGAACTTGTGCTTCCCTGGAGAGCCAGTTGTCAAATACTTACCAGCACTTGATTGGTTATGGAAATAATACTTCCTGTGCTTTAACTGATTAACATTTTCAGAGTTTCCTGTTGGGAAAATCCTTCAGCATGTATGTTAATTTTTAGGTGCTGTTTTATGAGTGATTGATTATTATTATTAATATTTTAATTAAAATATTAAAAAGAGACTGCCTTTTAAGAAAAGTCAGTGACAGTTTGTCCCATTTTCTTTCTCTCAAACTATCAGATGGGGAAATTAATATCTGAGAGACTTTTGGCAGAAGTGTCCCTAAATTTTATTTTCTAAAATGTTCAACTTAAAAAAATAATAATTTCCACAGAAATCTTGTACTTAGAAGCATAACATTTTGTTCTAAAAACAAATGTTGACTATTCCTTTAATATAGGGAGCTGTTTTAGGAAAACAGCATAAGGTAAAATTGTTTTGGTTGACATACATTTATATGTGTTAAAAATTTAAAAAGGAAACAATTACTGCTTCATATAAATTTTATTGATATTCTGGTACCTAAAAAGTAATTTTAATTTTAACTAAATGGTATTAACTGCATCTATTTATATAAGAACCAAAAAATGTTTCCAAGAAGGAAATACGGATCCAAAATCCTGTGTGTCCATGAGAAACATTTACTGTTAGCCTCAGTGGAATTCGACCACTTTTCTATTTGCCAACTTAGCACTTAAAAAATCTAAGCAAATTTTCTTTTGACCTGGGTTTTGGGAATTAACACTTGATTTGACTGATGGGTGGATTGATTGGCATCTGATTAAATACAAAAATTCAGAGAATGCATGTGGCCAAAGCAGCAGTTACTTGTGTAGGAATGACACTTTGTCTGAAACTCTGTAATTTATAGGATGAAAAAAGTTAAATTATGTTTTTTTACCAATTTCCTCCTTACCCCGACTGCACCCATTCCTCAATAATGTGTTAACATCATCTGCTCTGCTATGCTATGATAGAAAACTTTCTGCTAGATTCTTCAGCAGCCTTCTTGAGTTGATGGCAGACACTGACATACTCATGTCTTCGGCCCCTTTCTTCTCTCTTTCTTCTCTCTCCTCTTCTGTAATTCAAGGTGCATATACATTATCTTAGGAGCACATTGTTTCTTGATTCCTACTCAACCAAAACCATTCATTATAACTCCATTTATAGCTATGCTATTGGTGGCAATTTTATGCTAAATATTCATTTAAAAGTTTAAGATATTTTTATAAGGCTATAAGTTACTCCGATAAATCTACGAAGCCAAAGTCAGCATCTCTTACCAATTGGAGAAGAAGTTATGGACAAAATCACTAACTTAGAAAACAATATTGGTTCTATTGTAAAAATGAATCTTTAATATTTATTTCATATTGTCCTAAGTGTTTTATATGTTTAAATTAATCAGATTTTCATAACATCTCTATAGAGAAGTTTTCAGTGGCATCCCTGAAATGAGGAATGATGAACTTGAGGCACAGAAAAGACAAATACTTGCTTTAGTTATTAAGCAGATGTGCGAGAATGCAAAACTAGGAATCTAGCTTTATAACTCATGCTCTTAACCACTATGTTATACAGTTTATCTCAAAAGGGCAGATTATCTCAATGAATTTTACAGAAAGAACATTTCATAAGTACAAACTAAACAATCTAAACTGACATATTTTAATTAAAATATACTTCCTATGGCAGTTATTCATGCTGAATCTGTGCTTTTGTAGCTCTTCTAGGGAGGCTAACCTGTTTTATTCTAGTATGAGCTATAGTTATCCCAATATACTGCTCTTACTTGGAAGCTGGACAAGTTATAGTCATAGCAAAAATCCTTAGTATGTCCAGAGAAACAGGTGCAAATGAGAGAAAAAGAACAAAAGCCCAATGAAGTGCTATATTCTAAGGAAAATTACTGCTGATTAGGTTTCCTCTTAGTGCTTCATATTCTTTAGTGAGAGACTATAGTACCCATTGTATTTTCTGTTGCTACTTATGGGGAATTAGATGTTTAGATAAGAGGCTGACCCAAGACTAATTAGAAATCTATCTCTAAATTTTAAGTTGGCAAACTAAAGAAGTTTCTTCCTTCTCCTCCCATAAATTAATATCCCCCAGTTCCTCACTTCCAACCTGTGACTGTTTACCTGATAATTCACAAAAACGTTAACTGAACCAGAATGTTTCCAGACTTGGAGATGCAAAAAAAGGGATGAGCAGTTGGGGACACCTGATAAGCAGGCAGTTTTGGAGAAACTTTACATTGATTAGAGTGACCTTAACACCTTATCCAAAAAGCTAGAAAACAAGCTTATAACCACACAGGCAGGAGAGAAGAGCATATTTATTTCTGGAGAAATGAAAATGTCCTAGAGTAGAGCAAAATAAAATTTGAAGCATCCCAAGTACAAAATATATCTCACTGCCTAATTGATCACTCTGCAGTGAACTCTAGCAACTGATGAATTGTACCTATTCAGAAAGACCAGAAAATCAACTTTTCAGTGCCTCACTACTAAGTATAAATATATAACCAAGAATAAACAGACATTTATGGAAAACCTCTAACAGAGGATTAGAGAGCAAAAATCAATAAGCTTAAAGTGGAAACTTAAAAGAAACAGAGACAATGTAGGAAAAAAACCTCTATATAGGAAGCATAACTCATATTCTCAGTGAAATAAAAAAATGTATTTCAACCTTGAAATGAAAACATGATGTGAGAATTAAGGGACAGTTAGGCAACAATGAAAGCTTGTAGAAATTAGAAATGTGATGGCTAAAATATAAAAGTTAGTAATAGGATTGGGAGATATGATTAAAGAAATTTCATAGGAAATAAGGAGATGAACAAACAAAGAAACAAAGAAAAGAAAACTGTGGATCAGTCCAGTGGGTCCAATATCTGACAAATAGGCATTCCAGGAAGAGAGGAGAAAACAGGAGAAAAATGATCAAAAGCATTATGAGAAAATCAGATGTATGTTTCCATTTGAAATGTCTTAATGAGAACACAATGAATAAACAAGATAGATATTGGGTAAAATTTTGGGATATACAGGATAAAACAAAGATCCTAAAAGCATCAAGGGAGAAAAAGAAGCACATAAAATGAAATAGGAATAGTAATGGGAATTGTAATGGAATCAGACTTCTCAATAGTTTCAGTAGCAATTTGAGATTATAGAGGACAGTGGAACAATACCTTGAAAGTTTTCTAAATAGAATTTGATAACTGGCCAACCCATGTGTGGACATGTAGAGTATAACATTTTGGGGGAGGAAAGGACTGAAAATATTTCTGTATATTGCATACCTTCTCAGAAAGCTACCAGGGAATGGGTTCTGCCAAAGCAAATAAGAAGACCAAGAAAGAAGGAAAAATAGGGTCCATGGTAAAGTACCTTAAAAACAACAGACAAGAGGAGAGAATTTCCAGTGTGTCATCTGTCTAGAGAATAAAGATCCAGATTGGTTCATGAAGAGAATATTCTTTGGGAGGGAGGTCTCTACAGAACCAATAGAATGAGTACATTCAACATAGTTTGTTCATATGGAAAATTATATGACTGTGGAATGACTTAGATATACCAAATGAAAATGTAAACAATTATTAATTAAGGAAAATAGAAAGGCACATGGGTAAAGAAATGTAATCACAGACATTACTTGGTTATGTTATAATTATATATACACTGATTATAATTTAAAACTACTACATTGAGAGAATGGGAGAAGAGAAGAGGTATGTAAGAGAGCTAAAGGTGCATATTCCATAATAGGAAGTAAAAAGAGAAAAAATACTGATACATCAAAGGAGATCTTGGTTTCCAATCAGCTGTTTTTACTGGTCAGAAGTGATAAACCCCGTTTAGATCTTGCTAATAACATATTCACTGTTTGTGCCTCCAATGGTGGAACAGATATGTTGCTTCCTTCCCTTTCCTGGTGGTATGTTGATACCACCAGCCCTGAGCTGAACCTACTTCTTTTCTTTCAATAGACCCAGGTGAAAGGCTCATTTTAGGACCAGTGATGGGGCTGTCCTGTCAAATAGTACCTGCTTTTGATGATGCTATAGGCAGCAAATTCCATACAAATTTCTCTGCCTTACAGTGTGACAGATCTAGTCAAGGAGCTATAATAAATAGTATGTAATAAACCAGTTATTTATTATGATTGCTGGCACAAACTTCAGTAATAAAAGGAACTTCAGTGGAGGGAAAGTAATTTCCAAATAGAATGAGTGCTAGTTGAGGATGAAAAGAGAAATCTGAAGTGGTATATTTTGCATCACACTCAAGAACAGTAGTGCTCAGTAGTAGAGGAAGGAAAATAAATTGTGAATGCCACCAAGACCAGCAGGATAATAGATTGAGGATAAATACAAGGGGGAGGTATATGTGTTTTGAAGTGTCCTTAGTTAAAGGAATCTAGGGAGCATCTGTCAGGATTAAATATTTTTAAGTCTTTTCCTAGAACGGTCATCATTACAATTACTATTATTGTTATTAGGCAAGGCTGAAACAGAAATGTTAATATTGTATGTTGAGAAGTTCCTGGAATGGGAGCTGGAAAGCTAAGTTTGGCTTGATCACCAATCAATGAAAAATTTTTAGCTGATAAACTTGCTTCACTATGCCTATTTTTCCCTCTTCAAATAATCGAGAACACCATATAGAAGAAGGTGTTTGGAATCAACATTTAAATCACAGATCCATAAGAATCTAAAGTATATCAGTGATGAATGAGTATATAACTGTATTCAAAACTGTTCCTCAGTAATATCTTTCTTTGTAAAATAATTACAACAGAAATTATTTGTGATTCTCACACTCATTGCTCTCACTTAAATCCATTCTTATTTATACTGAATGGCTTTCATTTCAAAACATGTTCCCCAGAAGATTTATTAGTCAGAACTCAGTCCATTCTATTCCACTATATTAAAGGATTCCTGCTTCAAATCCATTTTTTGGAATAAAGGAAAATGGCAATAAAATATTTCAGGATTCAGCAAATCCCTTAAAATGATGAATAAAACAAGAAAAACCTTTAGATTATATATTATTGATGGTTTACCAAATATTAGCAATAATAAAACATTTAAAAATCTATGTTTTTGTAAAAAATGAATCACATAATAAAGTCAGTGGAACCGAAGGCTTTATTAAAAATATTCTCTCAGCATGACATTTCTAAATTTGCTTGCTCTCATATTCCTCCTGTGGAGATGATCAATCCCTAAAGCTTTAACAATTCTGCTTTTGTTCTTAATTATTTTAGACAATCTTAAAATCTTTAACTTTTTGGCCAAGGTAAGCCTTTTATGATTTTTTTCCCAATTCAGTTAAATTTACTGAAGTTCAATGAATATGTACATATATACATATACATTTAAGTACCCATATACATACATATTATAAATTTATATATGTGTGTATTTAGAGACTGAGCAAGCATGTGTGTCTGGAAGGGAGGATTTATCCTGCAATGTAGTAGGAAATGTGACTCAAGCTATATTTGTTCATTAGTAAAAATAACTCATTGTTTAGTCAGTTAATGTGTGGGAGGCATTCTACCATGAACTTTACTTACATTATCTATTTTAGTTTTTATAACAATACTAGGGACTATGTATTTTTTAAAATATTTAAGCATGGAGTGGGAAGAATCTTATTCATGATCTCACTTAGCATTAAATGTTATAGGGGTTTTAAAGCCAGTCTATCTGATCAAAAACTGACTTCTTAAGCACTTCGATATACTGCTTTATTCAAGGTGAAGCAGCAATAAAACAAGTGAATATGGAGTCTTTAAGAAAGCAAATTTATGTCTATGAAAAAGGAAAATAGGAAAGGAAGTATCGTATATCCATTAAATGTTGTTATTATAAGATTTAGACTACCTTTCTGGATCACTTCCCACAAGGGAAGAATTTGTTATGAGGAATTAACGTATAGCAGTATTACAGTAACTTCCTTTGAATACAACAAATCAGAAAGCCTTGTGCTGATACAACCAAATTAAATATGAAAAATAAGAAAACAGGTTGACCCAATGCTACTGTCACTTATCTATGGCAGCCATGGCAATGCTGTTTTAGAATATAAAATGGAGTTTTTTGCTATGTGGAGGAAATTCTTTGCTGTCTTTGTTGCATCTGCTTCAACTGACATTGCTTATTTCTTATCACTATCATGATAAACATTATAAAATATTTCAAAATCTTTAACCGTGTAAGTTCCTAGGTGAATTTAGGAAAGCTTTCCAATTGCCACTCACTCTATAGCCTAAAAATATACACTTAGCTCATAATGAGGAAACGTATCATTTTTCTACAGCTTCACAGATTGAAGGACAGCAACAGAGACCTCAGGTGCCATTTTGGTCGTCTTCCTTTCACTGTGATCATCATACAAAATCCTTCTATGGCCCTAAACCTAACTTAGGTACTTAAAAATCAAAAAGTGGTGAAAGAATTATCAAGTAAAATGGAAACTAATAATAATTGGGACAGATGTTCTCAATTCTATGTCTACCCTCAACTAGGAAAACTCTTATAGAGAAGGTTGAGAATGTGATACTTTTATGACTAATTAATAATTTTAGATTAAACCTGAGACTTCCATTTATGAACATTATTGATGAGCTGGTATCAGATGAATTATTCTGCCAAGAACAATTAGAAAAGTTGAATAAAATGCAAAATATGTTTGAAGATACTGAAGACCTACCTGAACAAATAGGACATGAAGAAGCCAGAGCTTTGAGTGTAGTGTTACAAGTTGAATGGTGCCCCCCCATTCATATTTTAAAATCTTAACCCTCAGTGCCTCAGAATATGACCTTATTTGGACATAGGGTGATTGCAGTTGTAATTAACTTAGGAGGAGGTCATATTGGAGTAGGTGGGTCCCAAATCCAATATGACTGGTGTCCTTTTGGAAAAGGGGAAACTTGGGGACAGATGCACACAAAGAGGATGACTTGTGAAAATGAAGGCACAGATTAGGGTGATACATTTACACACCAGGAACATCAAAGATTTCCAGCAGACAACAAGAAGTTAAGAGAGAGATCTGGAATGAATCCTTTCCTCACAGTTCTCAGAAGGAACCAACCCTGCCAACACCTTGATTTTGGTCTACTAGTCTCCAAAATTGTAAGACAATAAATTTCTGTTTTTTAGGCCACGCAATTTGTGGCACTTTGTTACAGAAGTCCTAACAAACTAATACAAGTAGGGAAACACATTGAGCTATCATGTTTTGCCTCAAAGCATTTTCTCATAAATAAATAGTGTAAAGCCAAAAAGATAAATAAAAAGCTAAGCAGAAAACAGAAAATAAGAGATTGGAAAATTGAGCCAAGTGTTTGATACATTCATGTGACTAGGGAGACAAACTTTGGTATTCAGGTCTTCCAAATGAGCCAAGCTTGACGGGCCAAAATTCAGGAGAGAAAGGAAAAACATTGATCTTACCTAATGCTTTTCCTTCAAAGGCAATTTGAGATTTGTAAATGGGGCAAGAGAAAAGAAGAAAGAGGCAGCACAGTTGCTAGAATCCAAGCAGGGCTATTGACAATCTTACAGTGCTGGAGAGATCTAAAAAATGGAGTTTAGGATCCTCAGTGCAGAAGTACTGTGGAAAACACACCGAATTTTCATTTAGAGATGTAGCACAGAAATAAGTTAAACAGGAAATAGAAAAGTCCTCAAGTTTCAAATTAGCTCAATTCCAGATGAAAATTACTGTGATTTCCCCTATTTTAATTATCTGTCAAAAATAAAAGTACATCCTCTTTGGAAGAATATATCATTGAACAGAGTCTCCATAATTTTGTATACAGCACACCTAGCATTCAGTTAAAATTAAACAGGAAAGCCAGAAGACAAGAAAAAAATGACCAAAAACCAAAAGATTAAACAACAATAGAAATACACCCAGAACTGAACTAGATATTGGAATTATGAGATATAGACTTTTATAAAACCTTGATTAGTAATTTTTTAAAATAATAAGATAAAAATGTCACCAGAGAATTTTATCCATGGAAAAGAATCAAAAGAAAATTCTTAATAAGGGGAAATAAAATGCTTAGGAAATATGGCAGAAAGAGATCAGAAGGAAAGGTGACATAGGGTTCAGAGCCCCCTAATTGACTGAATAAAAAATACTTTTTAAATCATCTATCCTTGGTATGCTTTTTTTAAAAAAAATTAAAGTATAGTTGATTTACAATATTGTGTTAGTTTCAGGTGTACAGCAAAGTGATTCAGTTATATATATATTTTTCAGATTATTTTCCATTATAGGTTGTAATAAGATATTGAATATATTTCCTGTGCTATGCAATAAATCCTTGCTGCTTATCGATTTTATTTTTTTTTTAAAGAAAATTCTTAACAGAAAATGTAATAATTGAAACTATGGAGTCAATAGATGGTTTTACTGTGACAAAGTGGGAGAGTGGCATGGACATATATACACTACGTAAAATAGATAGCTAGTGGGAAGCAGCCGCATAGCACAGGGAGATCAGCTTGGTGCTTTGTGACCACCTAGAGAGGTGGGATAGGGCGGGTGGGAGGGAGGGAGATGCAAGAGGGAAGAGATATGGGAACATATGTATATGTATAACTGATTCACTTTGTTATAAAGCAGAAACTGACATACCATTGTAAAGCAATTATACTCCAATAAAGATGTTAAAAAAAAAGAATTAAAACCTAAAAAAAAAAAGATGACTTTACCACTTTATTAGATATAGAAGAGGAAGGTATTAGTAAAGTAGGAAAATACATACATAAAATATTCAAAATAAAGCATAAAGAAGAAGAAAATGAAATATTGATGAAAGGCCATAGGTGACAAATCAGAAAATGAGAAACTTAATATATGGTCACAAAATAAACAGATCAAAACGAGGCCAAAACAATATTTGCAGAGATAGTGATGAAGAATTATCTAAATGAGAGATGAAAGACTTCAATTCACAGATTCAAGAGATTTTATGAACCGAAAGCAAAATAAATACAAAGAAAACCAGAAGTGCATAATAGAGTATCTGATAGAAATCAACAAGAGAGAATAAATTGTAAAATCAGTGGAGGTAGGAGATGCAAGATGGCTTGGTAGCTGAGAAGCACATTGCCATCGAAGGAGACCCAATGAAAATTACGACTCCTCCTCAATCAAAACTATGAAAGTGAGAAGACTGTGGTTTGACATCATCAATTAGCTGACAGAAGTAGCAGCCTAGAATTCTATACCCAGAAAAAATACTCTTCAAAGATGAAGGAAAAATAAAAACATGTATAGAAAAACACATATTGAGAAATTGTAACTGATGAGAATGTTAACTAAAATATTAGTGAAAAGACCCTAACACTACAGTTAAGAAAATAATACACTATGACCTACTAAGGTTTAAGCCAGGACTGGAAGGATGTTTCAATATTAGAAAAATCTGTTAATAGGATGCACCGTATTAATAGATCTAAGGAAAAATTCACGTTTAACTCCATTTAGTGTAATTATTGATGTTAGAGGTTACATCTACCACTTTGCTGTTTGTTTTATATTTGATACACCTGTTCTTTTAATCTCTTTTTTTTGCCCTATTTCAGAGTAAGCAAGTGGTTTTATCATTCTAATTGCCTCTCCTATTAACTTGTTAGTTACATATTATTTTATTCATCTATTGTTGGTAACCAAAGATTATAATATTCATTCTTGACATAATAGATTCTATATGAATTATTACCTTTACCACTTCATGTATCAAAGTGAAACAATCTTAGAAAACTTTTGCTTTTATTTCTTTCTACATTTTGTGTTATTATTCTCCTGTGTTTTAATTCTACATATACTTTGAAATAATCTGGACTATATTACTTTGTTTTATACAGCTAGCAGTCATTTATATTTACCCACACATTTACTCTTTCTCTTGCTCTTCATTCTTTCCTGCATTTCTGTATTTTCATCCGGAAAAAGTTTCTTCTGTGGTTTCATCACGAATAATACTTTTTTTCTTTTGAAAGAATTCCTTTAGTATATTTTTAGTGCATATCTCCTGGAAGTTAATTTCTGTTTTTATTTGTAAATAATTTCAAAGTTACAGAAGAGTTGCAAGAAATTGTAAAAAAAATATTATTCTTTATCCAGATTATTATTTATTCTTTCCCTCTCTATTTGCTTTTGCTTTTTCTCTTTTGCTTACACACACACACACATGCAAACATTTTTTCCTGAATCATTTGAGGTTAAATTACATACATTATGGTTGCTTGCTCCTAAACATTTCCATGTGTATTTCCTAAGAATAGTTATATTCTTGTTTTAAAAAACCACTGTACAGTTATCACCTCTAATATATTCAATAATGATGCCCTACTTTAATCTAGAATTTGTTTTCCAATTTTGTCATTTGAACCAATGATACCATTTTATAGGAATGTTTTTCCCTTTAGTACAAGATTCAGTCTAGCAACAGGTATTGCACTTAGGTGTCGTGTCGCTTTAGTCTCCTTTCACCTGACACATTTCCACAGCCCTTCTTTGTCTTTTATGATTCCTGGTTTTTGATGAATACAGTCAGAACCCATCCTGATTTTAAATTTTACTCACCCCCTTTGGATCAATCATATCTTTTCCTGTGGGGGAATGTGTAAGAGTCCCGGGGTTGCAGGTGATGATGGGGTAGGTAAAGATCGAATCCATTTTTTATTCCACCTACCATCTTGCTGATACATAAACGCAAAATCCTCACAGCCATCCTAAGAAATAGGTATTTTCTATCTCTATCTCACGTAGTAAATGCTAGACACAGGAATCCAACAGTGTGTAACTAGTAGGAAGTTACAGTGCTATTGCTGAGATCAGTCTTCCTGGGGTAGGAAGGCTGCTCACTCAGAAAACAGGAACAATCTAAGTGCTTTCATTTCATTTATACGCTGCCACGGCCAATTGCCAAACTGTATGTTACAAGTAGAATAAGTTCAATTCCTTACAGCTAGAATTATAAACACTGTTTTCTAATATACCAAAGTAACATCTTTCCATAGTTTTATGAGAAGAAATTTATAAATGTTTTTTTCCTCAAAAGTCAAGTTCTCTTTAGTAAATTAAGGCAACTATGATATACAACAAGTTAGATACCAAGGAAGCATATATAATTTTCTTGTTATTCTAAAAAGGATATTTTTTAGTGGTCTAAAGAATATTTTTTATTGCTCTAAAATACCTTTGTAATATTATAAATTGGGGCTTTAATACTAACTTTATTGAAACATAATTCACGTTTTAATCTTCTCTTTTTGTTGCTGATTATTTGAATTTTACCTCATCTTCCTTTTATTTCATCTTTCCCCAAGAGAAAAAAATAAACAAACAATATTATTTGATAAAGAAAAGAGAAAGATAAAACAGTCTGCCTAAATTCTTCCACGTTTATTTGGGAAACATGAAATAGACTTATCAAATACTAAAGTTTATAATTTCAACTTTATAAAAGAAATTTTTCAGAGACAACACATTTATGTGTTTTGTCATATAAGTATAGGACCATTACTTTATTTTATTTTATAAAGAATATAGTGAGGTACAGTTGTTTAAATTATACTTTTCTTTTTCAAGCATTTCTTTAGCTATGTCTCTATTGAGATATATCAGAAACATTAGGTACTCAATACATACATGCCCAATTAATGAATGGATGAATGACATTACACTGTAATATTTGTCAAGGTTCAGAATAATTAATGGTATTGGAAACCATCTTTTAAAAGGGAGAGGAGAAAATCCCTAAAGAAAGTAAGAAGGAAATGGTGAGTTTCCAAGAAAATGCATTTTAATTCCATCTTAGGCCTAAATTAAGACAAGAGCTGCCTTCAGTCTCAAAAAGTCACTTGTAGATTATAGCAACCAGAATTTACTTGTTAGTCTGGGCATTCTGAACAGGACTGTTGGTTAACATTCTGCACCCTATGCTTTGTTCCCCTGTCTACCCTTGTGTCCATTTCTCTCTAAGAGTGCCATTCCTGTCAGCAGCTTCACGAAACCTGGAACTGACCACTTAAACCACCCATTCGTCAATGACCAAACCAAAATGCAGGTCCATCAGGAAACTCTTCTTGATCTTCCCAACTACAACTGACCTCTCCTTCATCTGAATATTCCTGGCTCTTTGTTCCTCTATCGAGCTGCTGAATCCATTGCCATTTCCTCCACTTCCTTTTCTAGTTCTGATCTTGGAGAGACAGCAGTGAACGGTCCTGAAGAGAGATCTTAGTTCCCTGCCCAGGAATTAGACCTGGGGAGCCTGGATGAAAACCAGGAATCCTAACCACTAGATCCCCAGGGGCTAGAAGATAGAAGCAAAGTGACCCTGGCTCTTTACCCTGTTTGAAATCAAGAATATTTCAAGGAGGCAAAAACTGTAAAAACAGGTACAAAATTTATTATGAGAGACACAGCATAACATGTGAGAGAGCACACAGAGAAACAGTTTATTTATTTAAGTCAGAAGCTAGGTAGAAACACACAACCAGAGAGAAAGGGTATGGGTGTCCCTTCTAATGAAGAGGAGTGTGGGCGTCCTGAATGAGGAGCACAGTAAAGAGGTGATTTAAATCACTTATATAGGACAGTCCTTCTGGGTCTTTGTCTACATTTGGCCAGTTGTCTTGTTTCTTTTTTCTTACACCTGACTAGTCCCAGGACCCTCCCCAAGATGCGTGCAAACTTTTTTGCTAAGATGGATCCCACCCCAGCAGCCTGTGGGTGCATGTCCACACTTATTATGCAGTGGCGCCCCCCCCTTTTTTGACCCCCAATGAGACTTCCTGCGCAGGTGCAGACAAGGAAGTTTTCCTTGACCTCAGGAGTGGGCACCATATCTCTTTACTTCAGCAGAGCTCAGCTTCTGCCAGTAGCTTTGTCCTTGGAGTGTCTGGACGAGAACAAAGCTTCAGTTTTACTCCAGTTGACAAACACTGGCAGTCCAGTCCAGGGACCCATCTATCCCCTACCTCAGTTCAACCTTAAAAAGGACCACTGCTTCAGAAGAAGTGTCACTCTTTGGTATCTAACTTGTAATATATCAGAGTTGGAGAGGAAAGAATTTTGCTAGTGAAGAATATTTTAGTATTCTTAATTTAATTCTAAAACTATTTTTAGAGTGTTGCATACAAAGCTAGAAATGGAGAATTGCAAAGGACAGGGATATACATTTGCTTTTCATTGGAAAGTTAATCAATTTGTTAATTTAGTGCAAGAGCCTCAAGAGTTCAAAAGTGTGAACAAGATAAAAATTATGAGAAGAAGAGATATATACAAAGGATAAGAGAAATTTGGGAGGTTGTGGTAATGGTGGTGAAGATAGTGATGTAGTAGGCCATTCAAGAAAGAGAGTAAATACATTCATGGAATGGTAAGTGTGTGATTAAGAAGAGAAGGCTGAGTATTCAAAATATATCCAAGTTGAGTCTTTTGTGGTCTAGCCCTTAATTTTCTACATTCAGTATATTGATAATTTCTAAAGGCAGAGGCAACTAAGAAAAGCAGATGTTAGAATAGAATGGCAAAACAGAATAATACACACAACTCTTAAGAGGAAAAATAAAAAGGGAGAAATATTACTATTTCATGAGAAGTCTTCACAAACTTTAATCTATTTAGTTTTTAGTTCTTTGTTCTGTCAAAGTTATTTTTATGGATCAGGAAAAAGCTGAGCAAAGAAGCATGGAAACAAGATCAAACTTCTCTTTTTAACGTCAGGAAAATAGACAGTTGATTTTGACCCAAATCCTAGCAGACGCTGCACAGTAGCAGGACTTTATCTCTCAGGGAGCAAAGGTCTTGCTCTGAGTCTGAAGGCCTAAAAAACTCATCCTATATGATGGACAATGAATATGGCTTCATCCTTCTCCCAGAAATTCAGGACACATCCGTGCTATTTTTAATATAAATTAGATTAATCAGAGATTCATTTATTCCAAGTAAACTGTTCTGAGGCCCTGTGAAGGAGCAACTACCTGGGGATCTGAAGGTCTTCAGTTCAAATCCCAGCAGAAGGAAATCTGTTTCATTTTAAACAGTGAAAAGTGTTCCTTTCTAAGAGAAAAAAAAAAACAAGAGCAGAATTCTCAGTCTCCATCATTATAAGGTATGGACTGGTATTTGAATATTTTCAGTTTTTTCCACTCTCAAGTATAATTTTAATAAATGGTTCTGGAAGTAACAACTATTATAAGGAATTATAAAGAACAGCACAAAAGCATAGCTAAAAACAAAATTCAAAACAAAACAAGAAACATAAAGAGAGACAAAACTTGACAGAAATTAAAAATATACAATATATGGGATTTGTTTCAGGGGCCATCTCCTGTTTTTACTCCCTACCTTTACTGCCATGCACGTGTTAATATATAAATTGTTCTGTATTTTTAAGATGGCGGTGTGGGAAGAATGATTCTCTAGAGGTAAGCACCTTGGCTCTTTCATACATGCCTTCCTGCTCCATCATCTCCAGTCTACCATACATCCATCTCTGCCTGACTTCCCAATCAGGAAACTCGGAAGACATGTTGAAATGCTCAGTGAGAACCTAGCTCTTGAACCTGGTGTTTACAGATCATACACTGCTGTGTAAACCTCTCTGCTCCAGTGCTCATCTTTCCTCTGAGGGAACTTAAGACCTGTCCCTTTGTTTCGCCTTCCCTAGGCTCTGGGCCACCCATCACCTGGTACCATGAAATGAAACATCAGAAATCACTTGCTTCGTTTAGGCTTCCTACTGATTTTGTTTTAGAGATGGGGGTACAGTTGTCTCTGAGTCATTAAGTAAGAATGTTATGGGTATGTGTGTCTGCCCTCCCAAAGCATGTTCCAGTGATGATAGAAAATCAGGAGGGCCAAGCCCAGAAGTTAGTTTTCGAAGTCTAGGAGGTTGTTATTGGAACAAAGTCTCTCATTCCACCAAAAAAAAAACTGGTAATCATAGCACTTTAAAGGGAGTTTTCACAGCTTTGAGAGTGCAGAGCCCATTTTCAGAGGAAACCAAAAGAAATAACAAAGCTGAGTCCCGGTTTGTGCTCTCAATCAGATTGCCACAGCCAGGGTGTCACCAGGGCTACTTTCAAGATGTTTACAAAGAGTATTTAGAACACCTTTGCATGTGCCTCTTGCTGTCCTTCAGGGGAAACAGTCATTTCCAATTGAACCCATAAAGTACCTGTCAAAACCTGATTTTCTATAGAACGTTGATAAACACTGGAGCACCAATGCAGCAACGAATATTTTACCAACATATCCATATGTGAACTACTTTGGAATTATTCTTGTTCAGCGCTAAAAATGTTTCTTGTTGGAAAAGAGCATACAATGAAATGGGCTGAGTCTCACATTCTTAGTGAGAAGTACACAGCATGATGAGCTTATGGGGATGAGAAAGTGAAAAGGCACTATGGTCGAGTGTCACTTGTGAGGAAGAAAAGTGCCCTTAGCCTTTCATTATCTTTTCTTCAACCATGGTTAGGAATTCTGATGGATGTTGGGTACATGGACTTTTTCTTCTGTGCAAGAGAAACAAAGCAACAAGTATAAACAAACTGGCAAAAAAAAATCAAGGAAATAAAATAACAATGGGACTTAAATAGTTGTTTGCCACTGCTACTTAGCATAGAGGCCAATGGTGGCTCACAGGTCATGATGATATTTGCAACCAAAAATTTCAGCTATGTGTCTCCATGTCTTAAGCCATGTTGTTCCTTTTCCCAAAGTGTTTTATCTCTCCACCTGTGACATCCATGGGCATGCACTTCTCAGATCTCCCTTGAAGAGAGAACTTGAGGTTCTCTCTGGCTGTCACCCCTTTGGGAACCAGCACAACACTCACACCAAGCCATACTCTTCTTGGGCTGCTCCCAGCCAGTGCCTGATTGCAGCTGTCCTGTAATGAACAGTCTTTGCTCTGAACGTTCCCTTTCACCCTGACTGAGACTTTCTCAGGGCTTCACTGCAATTTGTAGCTGTTCCTACTCAATCCTCTAATGTACCCTCTCTCCTTTCATAGGTCTCTTCTCTGAATCATTTTCTAGAGCTTCTTTCTACCTTCTCTTGCTACCTTTCCCTCCGTCCTCCATAGGCATTTGCCCAATAAATCTCTCGCACATTTAATTCCCTCTTGATGTTGCTTCTCAGAGTAGCACACACTCTGAACTAGCACACACTCTATAACAGATTGCGTTACTCATGAAAAGTCAAGGCCAAGCTCAAATGCCACTACTACCTTCATGAACTTTCTTCTAATCCTTCTAATTGGTTCTAATATCTTATTCCTTGAAACCCTTCCCACAAGAAAAATTTATATTTTTTATAAGTGTTATAAAACTATCTTAATTTATCCATTGCTTTATTTCTCTGATTAGAAGACAAACACTCTTGTGCCACTTTTAAAATATTTATTCTTTCACACTGTTTACCTCACTACCTGACATATAGGAGGCATTCATCACCTCTTTGTTCAATTTAATCAAATGGATTTTTATCTTACTTAATATGGTCCTTACACTACTAGAAAGTAACTTGGATGGCCTGCTGGTTTTCTTCAATGCACATAATTTTCAATAGGCAAACTCTCTCCCTTTATTACTTCTGTGGTATCTTCTTAATGTCCCAACTTAATTGTTTTTCAGTAAGGATTAGAAGATTCAGAATTATTTTTTGCAATATGTCCACTCATCCTTCTATGTGCTTGGTCCTGTGCTAGGTAAAAACACCAAGATGAAAAAGACATGGTCCCTATCTTCAAATAGCGTAGAGTATAGTAGTAAAGACTAGTATGCAAAGAAATATGATAATAAAATATTTGAAGTTTCATGACATGTCTGTAAAAAAATCAGCAGTTGCATAAATAGGGGATGGCCAATCCTACATGTGAAATCAGGGAAGTCTTCATAGATATGATAATATTTTACATGAGTCTTAGAAAATCTGTGGGAACTCATAGAAAAGAGGAGCATTATGCAGTGAATGCTGTGAATCGCCCCCTCTCCTCATACCCCCTTGACTAAGGTAGGACTTGCTCCCCCCACTGCCAAGAGTTCTGCAAGATGGCCCTCAGCTGACAGTCCTGTTTGCAATGACCTCCAATTAAAAACATAAAGAAAAACCAAAAACTGCCTTGCCTAAAGTTGTGTCTCCTGTAGGGATAACGTAGAGCTGACAACTGTTCAGTGTGTGGGTTTAAAAGCCTAGACTTCTCACCCTTAGCTCGGGACAACTCTGAAGATCCATTCCAACTAAAGAAATCCCTGTGGGGTTGGCTGACAACTTTGCTGGGACTGAATCACAAACTATTTCCCTCTTCCCAGTCCTTCCTTCCATAGGTTTTAAAACCAAGAAGAATCCTGCATGCTAATTGCATCTCAGAATCTGCTTTTCAGAGAATCCAAACTATAACAAGTACATTCAGTCCAGGCAGGGGCAAGCAGGGCAAGCCGAGCATGGTTATAAAATGGTAGTTTGGAGTACCACAATATTCTGGAAATGGCCTCCCAGCTCCCTGCATGTTATATATATATATATTTTTTTGCTTTGTTTGTTTTTAACTTTTTTTCTGAGATAATAAACACATATACAGAAAAGTGTCTTTATCAGCATTAAAATCTTTTCCTTTTCATATGTATATTTTCTACTGTTATGTGGCAAGGAATATTCTAGGAAGGTCCTGCGAATCATCTAGTATTTTGTATTGTCCATACTACTTTCACATTCTGTGAATGGAACGTTTGAGTAAGTAGAAAATGATGCAGCAAAACTTCTTCCTTTGATTTTAGTAACATCCCAATAGAACTAAATACATAATTACTCCATTGGTTTTTATTCTCTCAATGATTCATTAAAAAAAAAAAAAAAAAAAAAACAGATCCCTGTAATGCAAACAATTAAACTGAATTAGAGTTGCCCAGCTAGATCAGCTCAGTCCACCAACCTCATGAAACTATAACCTCAGAGAAGAGAATTCCCCTACTTGGAAAACTACTACAGTGTGTTCATCTCTACTTTGTACCTCATCACTCATTTTAGTAAAAATACAACTCTAGGAACACCACACATCAAAAATTGCAGCAGTCCAACTTGGGGCAATGCTGACATAAAATTCCTGAGTAGAAGAGGCACATGGATCACAGGACAATATAATGTAACATACATTTTTTTTTTATCCCTCCTATGTTATAATGTCTTATGCTAACATCATTATTTGAAGTTGCACCTATTGAAACAGGAAGAGCATTGCTTTTCAAAGCAAGGTGAAAGTTGAGCAAATGATTATACTGAAAGCTGGTGGGAGGCTCATTTTGGCTGAAACAGGAGAAATAGGAGAGTCGGTCACTTTATTGGACTCTGAAAGTCACAAATATGTCCTCAAATAATGATATATTTTTATTTCCTTTAAAAAAATCCTCAATTTATTATTTTTTAATTACTACAGCTATTTGAAGGTGATGAAGTACAATAAATAAAAAATACATTCAATGCATTTTCTGAAAACCAGTGAGGTCAGCAAAATATTTTTTCAGGGAAATTACATATATGGGTAATTTCTGTACCTATTTTTGTTATCATTATGAGTCCTAGGTTATAAGAACTGAGACCTATAGCCTATCATTGGCTGAATATTTCCTAAAAGTACGATTTTTCAATTTCAGAAATATAACCAGATACACCCCCAGATTTACATATGTAAAATAACATTTCCTTAGGGAAATTCTCTGGTATATTTCTCCTCTCATCCTTTTTGCTTCTTTTAAGAAAAAAATTTCCCCTCTGCATGCTATAGAAGTTTTTTGGCTAGTTTTTTTACTCAAAAGTAGATTTCAATCTACTATTAGAATTTTTCCCCTTGAAATCCATTCTTTTTTTTTTTTAACAGCTTTACTGGAGTATAATTGCTTTACATTGTTGTTAGTTTCTGCTGTATAACAAAGTGAAGCAGCTATACATATACATATATTAATTGTAGGTTACCTTTTTGTTCCCATTTTTCTTTTTTCTCTTCCTCTCAACTATATTTATATATCTTTAAATCAGCAACATCCTTGAATTGTGTTCATTTCCTACAGTTGGGATTTGATTCTTGAAAATCAAACTGATTGCAGGCTCAGCCCTGGAGATGTATTCTGGCATCATCATTTTACATAATGTTAGAGAAATGTGGGAAAGAAAGATGCATTTTGGGGGTGGTATGTACACAAGATGCAAATGAAGGAGATCTAGGCAAAGCAAAACAGGGTGATTCTAATTTAGTGCTCCAATTAGTTTTGCAGATAGCTAGACACTTGTCTCTCATTTTCAATCACTCCTCTGTTTGTAGAGCACTTTGATGGGCTGTCTTGATAGCAAAATTATAGGCAATTAAGTTTAGAGGGCTAATTTTTCCAATGATTTCAACTTCAGAAAAATAAAATGGGAGATCACTTAAATATATCTTATAAAATGAAACAGTATTGTTTCAATGGATCAAAAGCTTTGTCTGTTAGAGAGTAAAAGGGCCAGCCTTCGGCATCAATCACATTTTTTATGAGAAACAGAACTTTTCAGCTCTTGAGGCTTCATCACAGAAAAATGATGCCACCTCTCTGCTGTAAGGCTTGCTTCAAGACGTGAGGATGGAGAGGTATTTGGCAGCAGCTGTTAACCCACCTGCAGAGAAAACTTCTGTCTCATTTCATCTATTGAATTGTTCACACGATCTAGACTAGTGTTTAGTTGTTCACAATTAAAGAGCACCTGGCCTTCAGAGACTGTTCCAAAAAAGATGGTCAGAGAGCCTGCAGGGTCTGAATGTTAAGCTGTTCTTCCTGATTAAATACTATCTCACCATATACAAGATGCTCTTCCAAGAACATTCAGTTGACTAACGGAGGCAAAGTTAAAAGCTCGAGTTAAGAAAACTTGGCCATCTTCCCACACCTATCTCTGTAGTGACAGCCCTAAATGCTGTATTTATTTGCTTTTCATTGTCTATACATTTTCCAGTGCTGGGAAACCAGCACTGCAGCATTTGAGATGTACATCTAAATCTGTACTTTCATGGGTTTCATCTGTCCTAAGGAATGTGGATCATAATACCTGCTTATACTAAAATGTTTTGGAAAGAGGCTCTTTTATCCTAGGAATCAATTGCATCTCCTTAGAATGCATGGATGCCAATAATGTATTCTGGCTTTTACACCAGAAAGTAATGCGATTGAAATGACTGAAAGTAAAGCCTACTAGAGAACAGCACATGTTTGAAAACTGAAATATAGCAATACCAGCACAAATCAATGTCTGGATGGCCATAGTAGCCAATACTATGGCTTACAATTATTTAACTTATAAGGGAGAGGAAATAGGTTTTTAATCATAAAGGAATTTATTTAAATAAGCTTTTTAAGGGAGTGCTTAAAGTGAAGATATCTTAGAAATTCCAAGTTAAGTTTCCTGGCAGATATCCTGGCTAGAATCATGAGTAATTTTACTCTAAGAGACATATGAAAATCTTAATACTAGGTTTCTTAGTTATTTTAGTTGAAGTTGAATTTTTAAGGGGATTGAAGTGCATTTTTGACATTTAGTACCTATTACAGTTCTCTATAAAAGAATATAATTCTCTTGTGTCAGGATGGTAAAGATTACACTGTTTGCTTGAGAGGCAGCTGTTTAGCCTCTTAGGTAAATATAGTATAAGAAAAACTTGGATTTGTACACATCCAGTTATGTTTGTAACCATTCATTTCAGCCTGGGAAAGTTATATTTTCATGATTTTATGTTTAAAGCATGCATAAAAGGGACAAATTATTGATAAAATAAAAACATGCAGTATTAGAAATGTGACTTAAGAATAAACAAGGTAACAGAAATACAACCAGTAATAGCCTTGAATTTAAGTACTCAATAAGCATTCACATTCCAACAACACAGAGAGATTGAGTTAACAAAAATCACAATGAAATAAAATAAGGGTAAAATTACAAATTGAAATGTAATATAACCACAAGACTAGTCCTCCATGATTTTAAGCTACAGAATGAACATTGCCATTGGATTCATCATTAAAATGTGGCAGATGTGGGAAAAATGGGTTATTTTGCCAGACAGAGGATGTTTGAACCTCTTCTTTTTTAATATACTAGAGGCACATGATCTTGACTTATTGATTCCTTTGTTACATATAATGTGATTTGAAATTGTGTCAGTCTTGACAAATGCTTAATGCATTGAAACTATTAAAACTAATAGGATGAATGTATGGGGAGTAAATTATTCTTTTCTATTAGTTGTATGGACATGGACAGGCCATTTTACAGCTTTCTATCTTGCTTTTCTCATCTGCGTTAAGTAATAGTTGGATTTAGCTGATTGCCAGGGTTCTTTCCAACTCTAAAAAGTTATCACTCAGTAAGTTCACATTACTTTTTCAGGGAGTTCACAAATATGTCATTCTGATTAAGTAATAATTTACAAAGTAATATATATGCTGATATATTATCTTTTTTTACAAAGTGGAAGGTATATCCTATGTGATGGAATTAGCAACGATAGTCAAATGGTCATGTACATGACAATGTGCACGTTCTGTCAATTGCTTCAATCACTGCTTTGGGAAGGATGGGACAGAAGTAAAGGGACAGAAACCCTAGGAAAGAAGAATTATGCCAGCCTAACTCAAAATATAAGCTGGAACCACAAAAGCTCAGTCTCAACCCTGATACTTCTACTTAGTAAAATGTGACCTTAGGCAAGTTATATAACCCATCTGTGCTTGAGTTTCCTTATCTGTTCAATGAGCCAATAGTAGTTCATATTTTTACTCGGTTGATGTGCAGAATAAGAAACTTTCCAAATAAAATGCATTTAAAACAGCATCTGTCACATAATAGGGTAGTCAATTAGTATTAGCAACAATATTATTATTATTTTTTATTGCTTAGAATCTACTTCTATACTTATTCATGTGTCTCTAATAGCAACTCAGTGAGGTAATTTTTACTATCCACATTATGTAGATAAAGAAACTGAGAACTTATATGTGGAATCTAAAATATGACACAAGTGAACCTATCTATGAAACAGAAACAAAATCAGGGACATAGAGAATAGACTGGTGGTTGCCAAGGGGGAGGCGGGTGGGAGAGGGTAGGACTGGGAGTTTCGGATTAGCAGAAGCAAAGTGGTATATATAGAAAGGATAACCAACAAGACAACAAGGTCGTACTATAGCACAGGGAACTATATTCAATATCCTGTGATAAACTATAATGGAAAAGAATATGAAAAAGAATGTGTGTGTGTAAATATTTATATATAAAGCTGAGTCACTTTGCTGTACAGCAGTAATTAACATTGTAATTCAACTTTACTTCAGTAAACAAGAAAAAAAAAGAAAGTGAGAATCAGAAACCTTATGTAACTTACCCAAAGGTCACACAAATTGTAAGTGGCAGAGTGAAGGTTTAAACCCAGTCATTTTTGGCTCAAATCTTCTTTTCCCTCCATCAAGTGGAACACACTGCCTGCCAGATTTTCTCTAGTTATCCTACCTGCCTATCACCCTTCCCCCTCCTCTAATCTGTGTAGAATTTTCCACCAGTAGTTGTGCTGCTAATTATTTAAACCTGTGGACTTTCCTTCATGAATTTGAAATTTGAATCTTTATAAGAGACTTAAGCATTATTCTTTCCTCAGGACATTTGACCCTGAATCCTCAAGACCTTCTTTCTTAGTCCACAGCCTCTCGAAATCATGGCAGCACATAAGATCTTCACAAAATCCTTGATATCTCAACATGTTTGACTTATTTAGATGTAGTAATTAAGTAGCTAGTTAACACTATTAAATAGTGTTATATGGGAACACATTTTTATCAGCAATTCCTCTGAGATGATTGCATTAAGCAAATAATAGTCCAAAACTATGACTATCTATAAAACTAAAGGAAAAGAATTCAATAATATGTACCCCACATCAAGCCTCATTAACCTATTTACAGTGTAATTATACATTGTATCCTAAAAGATACACTTCTAACCATAAATATAAAAGGGATGCATTATCATTAGAAACTAGATCTTCTGGTTATGAAGAAAAAGAAGAATCAAGGCTGGAAAAGGAAAATGATTGATATTATGCAATTAAGAGTCAGTATTGGGAATAAAAGAAAGAAGCATGTTAGATATTTAGGTATTGAGTCTTTTCATTTAAAAACATTAAACAAATTCCTTGCTCTTCGTGACTAGTTCCAAAAAATCAAACAGAACCCATTTTAGCTTTAACTGATTTCTAAGCTTCTTTTATTCCCACCCACATTAACCAATATTTTCAGGTCGAAACATTTGTGAGTCAGAAATGTAGTCATATTTCATCCTTCGACTTTTTCCCTTATTTACACCCCACCCCCATCAAATCCCCCAGAAACTCCTATTTTTTGTCTCATCCACTCCTCTTCATCCCCATTGCTTATACTCTCCTCCAAGCTACCATTTTATTTCCTTTGGATATTCTAATGTTTTCCTAACTGGTTTTTTTAGTCTCACCCTTGCCCATATATAAAGAATCTATCCTCCTCACAGCAACCAGACTGATTTAAAAAATCGGTTCCCCGGTGTAAACATACATTGAACAAACATGTCTCATGCGTTCTCTGTGGGATGGCAAAACCAAGAGCCTATAGTGCCAAGAAGGAAGTGTAAATGAGTGAAGTAGATTGGAACTGAGACACTATGGGATAGTAGATACTGTGGCAAGGTGGAATGTGACTTCCCCATCTAAATGGCATGATTTTTGTGGATAAAAGTGGGGTCATTGTTGCCAGATGATCTGATTTTTGAAGAGGAACTTTCAACCCACAGTTTTATGTAAAATCTCCTAATCTTTGAATATTGAAAAGCATTTAAATTTATTTTCCAAAATACTATGCAAGCCAAATAAAACACAAATATAGACCAGCTCTAATCCCTAAGCCAAGACTTAGCACCTCTACCCTATAAGTGATTGGGCTCACACCTAGGCCAGTAGTAGTTTACCGAAGGTGATGTTTATATGTATATGTGACTGTGTAAGGGGAGGCAATCCAGTCCCCCCACACCCCGTCCCTGCCCCTGCCAGGTGCAGGCAGCAAGGGGCTGTATTGTCTGTAGATAACTTAATAATGAAACCAACTAAAAGTCCATCTACTTTTTGTTATCCTCATGCACCAGCAATGCTAAACCATGTCCTCTGCTCCAGGACAGACCAATCCCACACCTTTCCACCTTGGTGTCCCCGTGTTCCATACCTCTCCTCATACCTTTCCATTGCTCATGCATCATGCTCCAGTCTCCTGGTCTTCTTTCTGTTCCTGAAAGAAACCAAATGTCTTCTTTCATAGGAACTTTTAAATTGGGTTAACACGTCAATTAGAATGTTCTTCTTTTGTTCCTTCCAATTATTGACTTATCCTCATTTTTCAGATGGCAGCTTAAATTTATTTTCTTCAGTAAGACCTTTCTGAATCTCACAGTAACCCCCCCAATCATTCTCTTTACCTCACCCCGTTTTATCTTGTCACATCTGACATTGTTTGAAATTATTTTGTTTACTTGTTGTATTTTGTATTGTCTCCCTCACCATCTCTCCTGCCCCCCACTCATGCTGGAATGTAAATTCAATGAGAATAGGAATGTTGTCTTTTTAAATATTCACTGATTTATCCCCAGTGACTAATGCTTTGCCTGGTACACAGTTGGCCAATAAATATTTCTTAAATGAATGCAAATGTTAACATTCCCAAAGATCAATCTAAACTCTATGTAAAAACACATGTACTAGAGAAAGCAACTTTGGTACAGTTTACCATATAGCCTAGATGAGTCTCTCTGGAAGTAACTACATTTTATTCTGATGAATGTCTCCCATGCTGGTTTCATATAATATATGAAAAAAGTTAATATACAGTAAATAACACTATCAAGAAGTGAAAACTTATGTATATATTTGGTCTCAGAGCATGCAAGTCCATAGGATCTGAGTAATATTGGAACAGTTGCATCATTATCCATCAGAGTTAATAGGGTTAAGTAAAGGTATTATTTGCCAAAAAATGATAATGACATTTTTCAGATTTTTAAAAAATTTTAAGTGATTACCACCACTTTTACTATTCCTTTTTGATTTCTATAAAATGTAGATGTGAATAATATAGCAAATTTAATCATCTCCACAGTATTAGTGTTTAACATTGAAATTTAAATTTACTTTTTTTTTGTTTCATACCTGTTTTTATTGGAAATCAATAATAAATGTCAAAAATAATCAAAACTCTAAATATGTTAGCTAGGCATCAAAGACAATTTCATTATACCTTAACATATTAGAAATGCTATATATTGCATAAATAGTTTCTGCAAGGTAATGATAATAATAAATATATTCACAGGCAAAATGTCAATACTAGGTACAACTGTAAGAATTCCAGCGTAGTTTCATTAATAATATTTTTATTACAGTAATGATGAGTCCCTATTGACGCTATCTTATAATACAGAAGAAACCTACAATGACACATAGGCAGGAGCCATGTTTGACACTTGGTGCCTCTCTGGTCTAGCCCAAATTCTCAGAAATAGCCTGAAGATGATATTTCACAAGAAAATGTGGAATAGTATGAAAGATGCAGGAGGACAGGAGTTCATGTGGCGTGTTTCTAATCGGCATCAGGATCCCTATTTTTGTTTCTCCTTTTTGAACCCAAGCCAATTTGTAATTGTTCTGTGTTTCAGTGCTTTATTTGTATTCCATTGTTTACTCTCTCTTTAGGTCCTTCCTGCCCCTCCTTTAATACTAGTGCTGTTTTGTTATTGTATTTAATAAAAGCTTTGCTTTACACATGTGTTTTAAATATAACAAGTATAAACTCTTCAAAAATATTTAATGCACTAAAATTATTATATTTCATTCATATACATATAATATTTGTGTAAATGTATATATTTTCTAAATTGCACAAAATCTAGCTCTGAGACCTCACTTACTAGTGTCATCAAAAAATGTGGTCAGACATTTTTTGGTGAAGGTCTTCCCCTCTCAGTGCAAGAATGTGGAGACAAGGCCTGTGGTCAGCAGTCTGCCATAGTCTCAGCTAAGATTCTTATTTTCCAGGTCTAGGTTCAAATATCCTACAACTGAGCATGGTAGATATTGCTGGCTGTTTTCACACAGTCCATGCCAAGAACAGCAACAGGGACCATTGCCTTTGGGTCCCAAAGTGTAGCTCAAACGCAGGTCTGCCTCTCTAAATTCTGTTGATTTTCCTATAGCATGCTGTGCACCTGCTCCTGACCCCCCATAATCTAGCGAATTTGAAAAACAAAACAGTACAAAAATGAATATCAGTTCTAAACAGCATTTCTAAAGTGTGTTCCATGGAGAGCTGCTTCTTCACCGTTACAGATGTTATCTTTAAAAAAGTTTTGTTTACCAAATAAGTACAGGAAATATTGAATTGAACAAATGTAAAGAGATTTCTTTATGGTAGGATTTCTTATATCCTTTGTATGGTAATATTGTATTTGAAATCTCCAAGAGGAGAAAATAATGAACATTTCCTGAAATTTTGTGACAACCAAAACCTTTTTTGTAAACCAAATTTAACTAGATTTTATAGAATCCTCTTTAGGACTCTTTAAAATAGGATGATTGCTTAATTCTGAAATCTAAGAATAATTGCACATTTTTTAAAAAAATTAACATTTAATTGAAGTATAGGTCACCTACAATATTATGTTAGTTTCAGATGTACAGCAAAGTGATTCATTTATACACATATATATGTCTATTCTTTTTCAGATTCTTTTTCACTATAGGTATTACAAGATATTAAATATAGTTCCCTGTGCTATACAGGTCCTTGTTGTTTATCTATTTCATATATAGTAGTGTGTATATGTTAATCTTAAACTTGCACATTTTTTTAAGGAACACATATGGTCTGTTACCTTGCTACTCAAAGTCTTGTCTGCGGACCAGAACTGAACAAGTCCCAAAGTGATTCCTATGCCTGTTCAGCTTGAGGCACTCTTCTATAATCCTACGTCATTATTTTCCAGTGGGACTTTAATCTGTAATAAGTAGAAGTCTTTCCTTGGGGCACATCCCTCATACCTGTTTGTATAGGATGCCTCACTCTGAGGAAAGAGAGGGAAGATTTATGTACCTTACCTCCTGATCTCTCATCTTCAATAGACCTCAACCCCAGCAAACACACACACACACACACACACACACACACACACACACACACACACACTCAGAGTCCAAACACTCCTTTATTGGGGGCTGGAGAGAAGTGAAAATTGGATCCAAACTGAGACTTATTTCCTCTGGAGATGAGAGGGGAAAATGGGTCACAATAGCATCAACAGAGAGCAGGGTTGGGGAACTAATTCATCAATTCATTAAGTAAGTGACTTCATTCCTAGAAGGCAGCCTAGGAGATTGACACTATATATTTCAGTAGACTAGATAATCAACAATTATTTTTTTCCTTTTTAAGGAGATTGGTAGAGGTGTGTGCATTTGCATTTAAGGGTTATGCTGGGTCAGTAACAAGGGGTAGAAACAAGAATATAATCTCATAGCAACTCAAAAAAATACTCAATATCACTTTACTTGTTATTCCTCACCTTCTTCATTTCCCATAAGAAAAATGAAAATTATGGCATTCACACCAGTCCTGATGAGGACTGCCATCAAGACAAACATGTATTTTCTGACACCTTTGAAATATGATACATGAGCTGACAGCTTTCTCTTGAGAAAAATTCCTCTGTAGAAGTTGAAAATTCAATAAGTGATGCATTTTGACCTTTTAAAATGGTGAGCTATAAAAATCAAGGTTTTCTACCAACCTTTTCAACCAAGTTGGACTGCTTCCCAGTGTATTTCCCCTGTTGGAAGAGCAGAGGAGGCCACTTGTATCTATGTGCTTTTCAGATGCCAGAATACTCCCACTGACCTGGAGATGTCTGTTCTTGCATTTATGGGAGTGGCATTTTCTGGGTCATCTAGCGTGCCCTTCAAATTTGCTGAAATGTCAGCTCTTTGTTGGGCCTCCTCCAGCGCTACTTTGCTTCCCTAGCCACCTTGTTGGGAAACAGCTGGGCAATGTTGGATTTATCCAAATGTGTCAAATTGAATATTGAATCAACAAGGTCTGCAAATGTTTATTATTGAATTCCAGCATATCTCACAGGATTTGATTCTGTCCAGGGTAGGGATTCCTCACCACATTTCTTAAATTGAGCATGTAGGATTTTGTGTCACTGTATAACATAAGCCAGAAGACTGCTATGCACACAAGATTAAGTTGTGGCCCCTTGATATACAGGGGTTTTTTTTTTTTTTTTTTTTTTTTTCTGAATACTACATATTCTGGGATTGTTACATTACATCCCTCCCAAGGCATATGAAAATGTTCAAGGGCATCATAAAATCCCTGCATAGCAGAAACAAAGCATCTTTCTGATTCATGATTGATCTGACAGTGTCACATTGCTTGCTTGCTCTTCTCTGAGAATATCTTCAATGTGGCAGAACTTCCTAGTTCATATCAAAACTGTGAAAGGGGTTAGTAAAAAGTTCTTTGACAAAACAAATTATAGTGAACATGCATAAAATCAGACCATTAATTGTACTGTTGTTCTCTATGACAAATATTTGGCAAATAGAGTTTTTAATTAAAAAGTTTCTTGAGAACCCAGTGCTTATCGTGTTCCTATTTGTTTTCTTTGAATCGGTTCCTGCAATTTCCACTGAACAGTGCTGGAAAAAGTAGAGATGAGTCAGTGAATAAGGATAAATCTTTCTAAGAGAGGCTTATGTGAAGTCTTTTCAAGAATCACTAAAACAGAAGGTCATCTTGCTTTACACAAAAGCACAATTTTGTTTTTCATCTGCTTTATCAAGGAAGCAAAGAGCTTTGGAAGTGATTTGCAGTATGCTTTTGGTGAATAATAAAACCTTTCTCTTTTCTCTCTTTTTCTCTGTCATAGTGACAAACATTTTGACACCATTCTTCAAATTATGGAAAATAACCAGAAAGGGAAAAGAGAGACGCTATGTCACACTGTCAAAAATCCCTGGGCATTTCAAATTTTAGCTCTGCATGAAGGAGTGTGTATTTATCTAATTTCACACTTGGGTAGTGAATCATTAATCCAGAATGAAAATGGACATTTCACTTTTCCGGATTCCTCTTCCCGTTTAAAGTAGCCAATCAAACAGCTTAATTTTTCATTACTTAAACAAAGAAAGAATATTTGGAAATTATTTCTTGTACATCTCATTTATCCACAAGCACTCTAATTAGCCTACATGAAATGTGAAGCTATTTACATACCCGCCTAATACAACTGTTTTTATTCTCCTATTTGACCTTACTTCTGTTTCTATTGCTATTTACTCCCTACTGCCCCTGGCTTTTTTTTTTTTTTTTTTTCCTTTTGGATTTTGCTACTATATTGCTTTCAGGTCTTCTAGATTTATACTTATTTGAAATAAGGTGAGCAAGTTTGGTGTTGCTTCCTTTACATGATGAGAATATGTATAACCAGACGATGGCATGATATATGCTAATAACTATCCTTTCGTAAGTACTTATTTTGGTTTTTTTATATTATCACATTTATCCTTACAACAAATCCTTGAATAACAAAGTTACTATTTTTCAAATGAATAAAATGATGTTTGCATAACTTCCCCAAGATCAAAGAGCTAAAACATGTATAAGGATTCAAACCCAGTGTTAGCCACACATATTGTCTTTGAAGTCAGATAGATTTCATTTAATAATGACTTTGTGAGCCCAGAGTTGTTCATTCACCTAAGCCCTGAAGAGCAGCCATCCTGATGTTTCCTATCATACTCCCCCAGCCTGTTGCTTTTAGTCAGGCTCCCTCTTCCTCATTACTTTTCCCTATCTCCTCTATTTTAAAATGTTTCTCGATCTTAAAACCTGCTAGAAGAGTCTCTTATTCAGATTTTCACTGTTCACTTCTCCTGGAATTCACCTCTCTCAAACAGCTATAGAATTTTACTCTGTGATACTATTCTGGTAGCCTAAGTCTGTCCTTTCTTCTTCTGTGGTCCTTATCTTTCATATGTATTGTAGTTGCTGCAGTACTTAAGAGACTTTGTCTACCATATATTAAATTCTTTGAGATCAGGTATTTACCCTTATATCTTGAATGTATGAGTGTTCAATTAATGTTTGCTTGAGACTAAAGGTTGGTAAATGATATCAGCAGTTGAGTACAGAATCAACCCATGACTTATTCTTCTGGCCTGACTAGTTGCCTACACTCACTTTCTAACGTAATATCTGCAATGGGGGTGGGTGAAATAATGAAGAGGGGTCAAAAGGTACAAATTTCCAATTATAAAATAAATAAGTCATGGGAATGTAATGTACAGCATGGTGACAGTTAATAATACTGTATTTGAAAGTTGCTAAGAGAGTAGATCTTGAAAGTGCTCATCACAAGAAATAAAAAGTTTTGTAACTATATATGGTAACGGGTGTTAACTAAATTTATTGTGCTGATCATTTTGAAAAATATACAAATATCAAATCATCAAATTGTATACCTGAAACTAATATGTCAATTATGCCTCAATAAAAAAAAATTATTTTTAAAGAGTAAGAATGGGTACTTTTAACCAACAGCACTCTTTGCCGCTAAATCTGATTCATTCATGGGTCATCTTTTTTTTTTTTTTTTGCGGTACGCGGGCCTCTCACTGTGTGGCCTCTCCCATTGTGGAGCACAGGCTCCGGGCGCGCAGGCTCAGCGGCCATGGCTCACGGGCCTAGCCGCTCTGCGGCATGTGGGATCTTCCCGGACCGGGGCATGAACCCATGTCCCCTGCATTGGCAGGCGGACTCTCAACCACTGCACCACCAGGGAAGCCCCATGGGTCATCTTGATGCTCCCTTGGATCCAGGTGTCAATCTTCTAATTTTTGGTTTCTGGATCAGGCACATCTTTACAGACTTTTCAAAATAAAATTACCTCCATCAGTGTGTACTGTTCAAATGACATCCTTTTACAGCCAGCGTTTGCTCTGGGTCCTGCCATTGACATAAGCCACTGGTTCAGTCATCACCTCTCATTATCAGGGGCCTGGCTTCTTTTAGACCCTGGGACACTGTTGGAAGGAACCTCAGAGACAAAATCATAATCCTTCCTCCTCACTTTAAAATAATGGTAGTACTAAGGCCCAGAGAAGGACAACAACTTTCGTTTTCACATTATGACACATTATGACATAGTTAGATCTAGACCCAAGCATCCTTGATCTGAGTCCTAAGTACCATTTTGGGAATATATCAACGCTTTTCTTTTCTGTTTCTTTCTTTTTTTATTCCTTGTGAACACTGGGACAAGCCCAAGCAGCAGGGCTATTTCCATGGCCAAATATCCAGGCCTTCATTTTACATCTTACTGACTCTCCTCAGAACTCCTTCTCTTCAAAAAGAAAGGAAAGAGGCTGCTCCTCCACTCTTCCTGTTTTCACCAACACATTTAAGCTCAGATCCAGTAGAATATCTCCCTAACACGCACACACACACACACACACACACACACGGCTTGATTTAAGCTAAGACTTGAGATCTATTGAATAACCCTCTAAATATAGACACAAAGGGGAAAAAATCTGCTATGTTTTTTGAAGGGAAACAATGAATCTATCACCCTTTTTGATGAGATTCAAGACTATGTGAGCAGCCAAATTCACATCACCCACTCCTCCATGAGCACTTGTTGTGGTCTGTATTTAATTTCTATTTAGTATGCTGGCACCTGTTACACTCCTTTCTGCAAATGATGTTATTTCCCCTTCTTACTCCCAATTCTCAATCCATACCCTTTATATTCACTCAGAGGAAGTGAGAGTAACCTCACACACTAACACTTCATCTCTGACAGAAGTACCTTTAGATCAAATGTCTTCGCCACCTGAAATGCCAAGGAAGCCTTTGGGTGCCTTTGAACTTTCAGGGACGGGTGATTGCAAGGAATACCTCCCTCACAGAGGGGGGTGGCACCGCTGTTCACCATACTGGTGACGGGTACAGCTGAGGGTGAGTCCCTTTTGTCTCTTGAATAACCTGCCAGATAGTCCGCCTTTAAAGCTTGTATGAAAAATAAATTCAAAGGTCACCTTCAGAATACATGGTTAAGAGAATCTCCACCCCAATCAATCACTCATAAACCTCAGCTGATAAATTTATGAGACACCACCTCAGGTGATAAAGTGAAGCCAGAGGATGTTCACACTGCAGCACCTGGGTGACTTGCTTTTAGACACAATTCTTGCTGATAACTCATGAAAAAGAGCTTTCCTCTAATAAGGGAAAAAGGAAAGAAGTCTCTCTTGGGCTTAAGATTGGAGCCACAAATACATTTATATGCTATTTAAGAGGAGTCAGCTAATTCATTTCAATAATCATTTATTGAAACCCTAACATAAGTTACACACTATGCTAGGACCCAGAGTCACAAAGATGATTGAGACCCAGTTCCCTGACTTGAAGAAGTTAACTGTATAATTGGGAACATCACAGCTTCAACACTGAGGTTCTGGAACCAGCCTGCTAAAGTCTCCTCCCTCTCTGTTTATATGCCACTGGCATTTCCACTGTCCTGTGAATGATTCTGCTCCCATGGAAGGTTCCTGACCAGCCCCATCCCCTCTGTCTGTTAAAACTCTAGGATTTATTAATCCATTCATTATGTATTTATTACATCTGGTAACTAAGCAGGGGAGATGGAGAAGAACAGAACATGCACAGCTTCTCTCTTACAGCTAGTGAGCCAAGACACGTAATGAACAAGCAAGTAAATGAATAATGTAATTCAAATAGTGCTATGAAAAAAGAAATTAAAGGTATGATGTAATAGAGAGTAACTGAAATGGGTTAAATGAGACAAAATGATCAAGGAAGGTTCCCAGGAAGGTGACATTTGGATCAAAATCTAGATGTTGGATTTCCCTGGTGGCGCAGTGGTTGAGAGTCCGCCTGCCGATGCAGGCCACACGGGTTCGTGCCCCGGTCCGGGAAGATCCCACATGCCATGGAGCGGCTGGGCCCATGAGCCATGGCCGCTGAGCCTGTGCGTCCAGAGCCTGTGCTCCGCAATGGGAGAGGCCACAGCAGTGAGAGGCCCGCGTACCAAAAAAACAAAACAAAACAAAACAAAACAAACCTAGATGTTAAAAAGGAGCTGGCCATGTGGAAATCTGTGATAAGAACTTTCTAGGCAGAAAAACTATGAGGACAAAGGCCTTGAGTCAGGCACCAAGTTGAGGTATCTGAGGGACAGAAAGATGGCCAGTGGAACTGAGAAATTACAAGCCCATTAAGTAAAACAGAAAACAGTAGGAGATCAATTCTGAGAGGTAAGTAGGAGCAGCTCGGGTAGGAGCTTCTGAGCCATGGTGAGGATTATGGATTATATACCTGCAATATCATTAGATGCTTTATAAGTCCTGGAATGGTGTAAAACGATGTATGTTTTAAAAATATCACACTGGCTCCTGTGTGATCAGTAACTCCTATTAGTGATTCTTACTGCATGATCTCTAGAATTCTGTGTCTCAAGTGAAACGACCATCTGTAGACTTCAGGGTGAATCCTATATATCACACGTGTAAGAAGATACCATTCACAATATATAACTTGTAATCTTAGTAACTACCATCTGCACCAATGATGAAACTTTGCATTATAAAAAACACCACTTGTTTACCATCAGCTTTCATTCAATAATTTCACACTCTTTGTGTTTTTTGGAAAAAAATAGGAAATAAATTACTTTGAATATTTTATGGCATTTGTTAGACATTTATTTGTTCATCTTCATCAAATGTTTATTGAATGTTAGTTATGCACTAGGTCCTATTCTAGGTGCTATGATTACAGCAGTGACCATAGTTACATAGTTTGTGCCTTCACAGAGATTTCACTCGAATAGGGAAGAGAGAGTTGGGGGAAAAAAAGTAATAAAACTTCAGATAGGGATGCTTGCTATGAAGAAGAACAAGTAGGCAAGAGAATGGTTAGGGGCTAGGAAGGATGGGTATCTGATCCTAAGGAAAGTAAATTTGCAGGTCCAGGTGATATGACTAATTGAAAGAAATTTCTCTCTGAGTTGGCATTTATGTGATCAGCCATGCTGCTTGCTTTGCTCCATCCTTATGCAGGTTAATCAGTTGGGAGAGATTCTTGACAGACGTTTGGCTGTGAATGTTTGCATTCATTTATTACTCTTATTTTTAAGAGGAAAATCCTTAGATGAATGGTTGAGTCAAGTAAGTTTTCATCTATTTCAGATGGATATTTCTGTCTTGCTCTAGGTTGAATAGAGATTTGGAAAACATTTTCATGGACAATGGAGAAAGGAGGTTTAGATCTGCCCTTGGAACCCAGGTTTCTCAATTGAAAAAATCTAAAAGTTCCTTTTCTCTGAGACAAAATGTGTAATTTCATGAAGGTCACCGTAATTCTCATCTACCTCCTGGAGAAAATTCTTGACATCAGCTTGAAGGTGCTTTTATAACAGACTCACTATAGAAATGTTCATTTCTTTTCAGTGTGTTTAATTCCCTACTCTGACACTGGCTAGTTAAGCGACCTTGGGCAAATTTCTTTCTCTCACAAAATTTTGATTCTCCCTGACAAATTCCCTTTTCTTCATCACTCACACAGGTCTTGAAATCTCATCTCCCACAGGAAGCAGTTCTAATAAATTAAAGAAGAAATGATTAATTCCAGTATGTCACTTCCATTGTGTTCTGCTTCTATTCTGTGTCCCTACTAAATGCACTCATCCCCTACCCCAGTTTATAGCTAATAAAAAGACACTTTGGTTTTAATTTCATTATTTATTTAAAACTAATTACTTATGTTGTCATCCCATCTACATACTTACCTATTTCGTAGGTTATATTCTAAAGTAATTAACTTATCCTTTCAGCTTCATTGAAAATGGTCTTTACCCTCTACCTTTAATTCTGCTTAACAAAAGAGAGGATATTTTTTTCAGGAGTACAACTTCTTCCAGACACATCTGAAAATATAAGATGGCCCTGGGTGTCAGAGTATGGCCTAACATAGAGACTACTCTGAACACAGAGCCTCAATATGACTTTTATATCTGTATTCTTAGTCTTACATCCAGTGTCTTGCACACTGTAAGTGCTCAGTATTAGCTGGTCAAATGTTGATAGCAAAACACATCTTAGTACTGCCTAAGAAACCAGGACGCATTTCTTAGGATCTAAGGTTTCCACAGAGTTTAGTCATGGCTTTGGCAGCCTGGTCTCTGGAAAGCTTGGGGTGGGGGGTAAAGGGGCAGGGAATTCTGGAAATCCAGCTTGCCACCATCTCTGACACTAATTAGCTGGATGATCTTGGGAAAATCACCTACTCTCCTTAGCACTCATATACATATATGAAATTGAATGAGATTATCTCTAGAGTAATTTAGATGTAGGAGTTCATGATTCTATTCATAATATCTCAAATAAACCAAAGCTTCTCCTAGGGACTATAGCTAAAACTATGTTATACTGTGGTCAGAAGTATGTCTGGGTGATTGTGATCCTTCCCAGTAAGAGGTTGGTATAATGGTTATGCTTGCAAGTGTATCAAGGAAGGAATTATCTTCTAAGCATTGGCATGTCCAGTGCAGCAGGAAACTAACACCGGACTTCAATCAACTGGGAGCCTGAGATGAGAGAATTTTGATGTCGCCAACAGGCACATGAAAAATGCTCAATTATCAGAGAAATTGTTAGAGAATTATTAGAGAAATGCAAATCAAAACTACAATGAGGTATCAGAATGGGCATCATCAAAAAGTCTACAAATAATAAATGCTGGAGAGGGTGTGGAGAAAACAGACGCTTCCTACACTGTTGGTGGGAATGTAAATTGGTGCAGCAACTATGGCGAACAGTATGGAGGTTCCTTAAAAAACTAAAAATAGAGCTACAATATGATCCAGCAATTCCACTCCTGGGCTTCCAGAGAAAACTCTAATTCAAAAAGATACATGAACCCCAATGTTCATAGCAGCACTATTTACAATAGCCAAGACATGGAAGCAACCTAAATGTCCATCAACAGATGGATAAAGAAGATGCGGTATATTTATACAATGGAATATTACTCAACCATAAAAAAGAATGAAATAATGCCGTTTGCAGCAACACAGATGGACCTAAAGATTATCATACTAAGTGATGTAAGTCAGACAGAGAATGACAAATATCATATCATATATCGCTTGTATGTGAAATCTGAAAGAAGGAAACAAATGAAATTATTCACAAAACAGAAATAGATCCACAGACATAGAAAACAAATTTATGGTTACCAAAGGGAAAAGGAGGGGAGGGATAAATTTGGAATTTAGGATTAAAAGATACATACTACTATATATAAAATAGATAAACAATGGGGACCTACCATATAGCACAGGGAACTGTATTCAATATCTTGTAATAATCTATAATGGAAAAGAATCTGAAAAAGAATGCATATATATATGTATAACTGAATCACTTTGCTGGACACCTGAAACATTGTAAATCAACTATACTTTAATAAAAATTTTAAAAAACGAAGTTTGATGTCTAGCAGGTAACTGGATCTATTATTTAGCAAAGAAGGCTACACACATAGCAGGGTACTGCGAAATACTACTTCTAGTACTGCTGCTGCAGCTATGAATATAATCTGCTTCACACTCAAGAGCACTGTAAGAATTAATGAGTGCAAAGTGCTACTGTGAAGGAGTGAAACTTCCAGAGCCTGGTCTATGCCTGTGAAATGGGCTGACACTAAATAACCCAAAGGTCCCCTAAGCAGGGTGCCGTAAGTATTAACATATGTATTACAGTGCATTAACAGTAGGGGCAATTAAAGTAACTCTGACCTAAACATAACAATGGCTAAATCAGCCCTACTAGGCAGAGCAGAAAATTGTACACAGCTTTTGGGTATGGGGCAGTGAATAAGATCACAGCACCTCAGTGATAGTGAGGCAGGGGCAGCACTAAACGAAAGCTGTGGGATTCACAAGATACCCTGGCTCATTTCCAGGGAACACTTCCCCTGCAATTAAACATCAAGAGGGCATTCATGTACCCTGCACTAACTCAGTGCTGTGGTGTTTATTTATCCCTTTGAAGACACATATAGGAAAAAAGAACACTATTATCACACGTGGACATAGGGGCAACATCTCAGCTGACTAATAAACTCTATTTTTTCCTTTACATTGCAAGTCTCCAGCTTTGAGGGTCTCCCTGCTGCTCGCGTAAGAGAGCGCAGAGAGATGTCACCACCGGTGCTGTCTCGAGCATCGTTCATGGGGATTACAGTATGACTTTACGGGGTAGCAGCACAGGTGGTTATACTGGGCATTCTTTAGAGGAAAGAAAACTTCTGTGAGAACTGACAGAGCACATTGTAGTCTTAAGAGCTCCTTATTCAATGGCCTGTCCTAATCACGGCTGGGGAAAAATAATCTTTTTATTTTTTTGCTCAAATAATAAGAACTCCTGAGCCACTCTTCGGTTATCAAAGGCTCACTATGTGGTCTTTGTCCTCTTTGGCCACTGTGTCTGCTCCCAAGGACGCCTGTGATTTTGAAGTTACCCTCACCTTCTGCTACTTGAGCTTTCTCTTTCCCCGTCTCTCTTCTGTTAAACAGGAGCTTTGTGTGAGCAAGTTGCTACGGATGTTGCTGCTGCTTCAATGAAAAGTGTTATGAATAAAGCCACATTTTCCTAAAGGCTTCAGAAAACAAAACAGCTGGTTGGTTTAACAACCATCCTTGCCAAGAGTTTTCTGCATGATTAGGAATATAAGAATACTGCTTATAATCTGAGAACTCCCCCTCTTTTCTTCAGAAAATAGAACAGAACAGAACAAAACTTTTGTGCTGCTTCCTGAAAAATAGCTACTTGATAAGAAATAAGTACAAATGGTGAGACTACTTCTCAAAGCCTGGCTCTGTTTGGGGTTCTGAGACCATAGGACCAGGCTATGTCTTTGCTCATGGATTTCAACTTTCCATGTGTTGTAGTGGGAATCTGGCCTATAGGACACAGTTACACATGCTTATAAATTACAGTCCTCTGTTCTGTTCTCACACTGGTAGAGGACAGATTCTTAAAGGTACAGAGGTTAAGCAGTGGAATCATTAACATCAAGACGGTTAATCCTCAGAATTACCTTCTGCATTATGAAAAATTATAAATACTCTGTGTTACAGTGGGACTTATCATGTGACTTTTTCTGTTACTGTTTTAGTTTTGGTTTCGTTTGGTTTTGATTTTTAACAGTAATTTGCTGGGGATTCTGTCTGGTTAGGAAATAATCTTTGGGAAAAATGATGTATGGAACCCTTCTATTTCAAAACATAAGTTATAAATAAGATTTATTTGTGTTGAAAAAAATCAGAATTACTTAACAAATAATCATTTTTACTTGCACATTTCCTCCTTTTTCTATCCGGATTCCATCAACCCAGGCCTGGCTTTATGTGACCTATGTGACCCTGTTAAAATGCTTAAATGTTAAAAAATGATTAAAGAGGATAGTCAAGGTGATAGAAATAAACTTTATCTAACATTTCGTGAAGCAGTCCGTCTCTATTCCCAAGGGTCCAGAGAATTGCAAAATGGGGTGGAAGGCAGGAAGCTTTTATAGGATAAAGAATAAGGAACAAAGAAGAGAGAAATAGAAAATGAATAAGGAACAGGAAATATGTAACAGAGCCCACATGCAATGGCTCATTCTTTTCCTGCTCCTGAATTGACTCTGTACCACTTATTTCCTATCTCAAAGACCTCATCTTTCCAGTTGTTCAAGGAGACACATAAGAATGTTCATCCTCTTCCCTTTCCCTCCTGCATCACATCTAGTGGCTCCTAGATTTCTCTTTTCACAGTTCGTGACTGATTTCAGAATAAAATAAATTCTCTGTAATATGGCGTGCAAGATCTTCCTGATCTGGCCCCTAAGTATTTTCCAAATTCATTCTGTGTTGTCTTTACTGTTTCCCACCCCCAAAATCACTTTTAAACTACTTACAATTCCTCAAATGAAATGTCCTCTTTCTCATTTTCATAGTTTCCCACATTCTACTCTTCTTCCATAACACAAACACATCGTATTTGCCTTCCTAGTAACATTTATCACAAAGCATTGCTGTTGTTTATTTATGTGGTTTTTCCAATAGGTTTTGAACTTCTTGAAGGCAGACACCATGTTTCAGTTTTTGTATCCCCTATAACTAGCAGAGAATTTAGTATAAGATATATATTAAATATAATTCATGGATATAAGCACATGCCCCATATTTTAAAAGTTTCAATGAACTCGCATTGTTTTCAGTATAAAGTACACACTCTTCAGCACCTCTCCTGTATCATCTTTTCCCACTTTTCTATTTTATGTTTCAACAATAGGAAGTACTTCTGGCTAGTCATTGTCTCATACTGATTTATGTCTCTTCGCTTCTGTATACGATGTTGTTCATGCCCAGAACAGCTCCCCCTCCCCATTTTCTGCCCAGTGAACTTCTACTCATTCTCAAAAATTTAACTCAAGCATCAGCTTCTTTAGAAGTCACTGTGCTCTCTCTCCTTTCCCTTTCCTGCAATTTAGGCTCCCTCTCCTTTAGCATCTTAGAACTTCTTTCTCCATTATTGTACTTTTCATATTATATTATACCTTTTGCTTTCATTGTCTTGCTCTTCAGAGAAAGGAAACAGATCCTTTTTACATCCTCAGTATGTAACAAGACACATGGTGGGGGGCTCAATAAATATTGAAAAAGGGAAAACATTATATACCTAGAACTAAGTCCTAGATATCTGTCCTGCTTTTCTGAATAATTTACATTGCATCATGACACTTTCCATGAAAAGAGTTCCCTCCAAGATAGATCACACAGTATTTCAACGATGCCATCATTGTGTAACATATTATTAGTTCTGTATTAGATAGGAAACAGATTAAGAGACTGTAAGAAAGATACCTAAAATATAAAGTAAAATTAAAGTTTCTGGCTCTCTCTTGTAACATTCTAGAGATACTTGGCTTTAGGCTGCTATTAACTCCCCGCACCCCCACCCCCACCAACCAGTTCTCCAATTATCTGACACCAACCTGGTGTCCTACAATTCAATTCAATTCTGACTCTGACTAACCAGAATTAGTGTCAGACTCCACAGATTAAGGGCTTAATCCCACAAGAATGTCCTCACTTCAGATGCCAGTCTCAAGTAACAGGTCCGCAGGTTGCTCACACTTCTGTTTGACATGGTTATAAAATTGGGGGTTCCCATAAGCTCTTCTCCATGTTTGATAATTTGCTGGAACTACTCGCAGAACTCTGAAAAATGCTATACACTCTGTTATAGTTTATTACAAAGGCTATAAATGAACAGCCAGATGAAGAGTGAAAGAACAACCTAACTAACCGATAGGTATGCTCTATATATTAAACAACTCAAGAAATAAATATTTTTATATCCTATGTTCAATTTTCATAAATGTCTGCCTTTATCCTCACTTTGAGATTCTCAATTATTACTTTTTATACTATCAGTGTATCTTCCTCTAGAAGGCTTCTCTTTCTAATTTACAGGTTATAGTATCTGTAAGCTTTTCCACCAGGTAATTGAACTTATTAAGGCTGTGTGTGAAATAGAATTAAATAGGCTCTGGGAGATAACCTAAGGGACATTTTTATGATGTAAAGTAAGCATACATTTTAGTACCTGTCCTTGCAAATCTTTTTTTATTATTCAAGAATATTTTCATTTATTTCCTATGTTTATAGATAGGTTCAGCAAATACCTATCTCTGGAGAAGTTAGTTAGGAAGTTTGATTTACTCGTACACATAGAGATAATTACCAAAAACTTAATAAAGTTTTGAAATGTGAAGTATAAAGGGAATTTTTAAAAAAACAGTATGTATCACAACATGTTGAATTGAATGAAAAGTTATTTTACTCTCTGAAAAACAAAAACACAAAGAAAACAGAAACCTCATTAGAGTTTATTGGTAAAAGTGTGCATGACAAGGTCATCCTCTGGTTTATAGATTGCAAGAAATTAGAGGATTCCCAAGTAAATATGTGGCATGTACTAAGAGACACCTTTTTGAAGTCACTTCCTCTGATGCTGTCTGAGTAAGAAGAATCTCTCTCTCCTTCTATGTCTTTTTTAAAATCCCCTGGTCTGTATTCTGGCCAGAGCTAAGCCATTTTTTATCCTTAGTCTGCTTTATTGCAATAGGGAAGCAAAACAGTGATAGTGACACTATTAGGGAAGACAGGAAATTTTGGAAGCAGCTAAAATTGAAGTGCAACAGGATGTGTGTGTGTGTGTGTGTGTGTGTGTGTGTGTGTGTGTGTGTGTGGTTTGATGTTGCATTTATAGCTGTTGCCTGCCCAGCCCCCAACATCTCCTAGACATCCAAAAAGCCAGAGATCCTGGTTGTTGAACCTGAACAATTGTATGACAATTGGGTAATGAGAGTATCAGTTGTCTTAATTGCTGCTTTTTTCTAACTTGCTGAGATAACCATAAATAAAGGCAGTGACCCTGATTGGATAAGGTAAAACCACATCTTTCTTCAGAATTTTTTGGTAGAAGTCAGTATATCTGAGTATGAAGGTGCTAAGCTTTTTAGGATGGAAAAAATGATGGAACAGCCTGTCACCTCTATGTCATTCATTTAACCCCATTTCCCCCCAAAAATACCTCCAATCATGAACAGCAGCAACTCTTTAGATGGTGATTGAATTCTAAACACTCATCACACAAAGAATAGTCTACAGATTTAAGGATATCAAATTCCTAATTTGATTTCTATGTGTGGCTGAATAATTTTAGCAAAGGGCTAATGGAACCTTTTTTCTTTTTTTTAAATCATTTTGTAAAATCTTTAAAATGGATAATTAACAACATAATGATTATTTAAAATATTCAGAGATCCTAATACCCATAGTCTTCTTTTTTACCTGCCAGGAGAGCACAAAATTTTGTCCCTTGGTCCCCTTCAAATATTTTCTTCCTTGCTTTTTACACAATGTAAAGTCCCCTTCCTTCTCTCACTACAGTTGTTATATAATAGAGAAATGACACAGAGGTGTTAGTCTGTGAGGTTAAAACTAGAGCTAGGAGACAAAATAAAGCATATAATGCAGAAAACAAAAAGGTTAGTCCATCGTGCTTCAGCAATATCTGTCATCTATGGATAAAGAACTGGAATTCTCTACATCTACCGTGAGTGACCAGAACAAGAGCAAGTTTGTGTTGTACTTCCTATTACATACCACATACTGAGTTTCTTTATTATGAATGCTAATGAACCAACCAAAACTATAAAAAGAGGCCAAAAGAATAAGGAAAAAATAATATTTGAGTCATAAAAATGCAGTATATTTTTTTCCTTTTCATAGAATCTTAGGCAAAGGAGTTTCTTAGTAGACCTAGCGTCTTGAAATAAAAAGAAATACTAATGAAATGCAAAAAAATAAAACAGAAAAAAATCAAACTTTTATGTTCTGTATTCACACTTTATTTAACAAACTTTCTTATGGAGTAATCTATTATTGTATGTATCATTGAAATGTTAAAAAAAAAAGATAAATCAAGCTCTCTCTTTTTCTCTCTAAACATCTGCCTCTGTATCTGTATATCTCTATATCTATCTCCAGCCATAGCCAATGTGAACTTCGCATGCTGAATACACCTTCAGCCTCTTAGAGTTCCACACGCCAGAGTATGCAGTGCAGTCATTTTTGTTTATTCTACTCTAAGCTCTTCTGCCATTTATTTTGTGTTCTCATGAATAATTTTGGACTCATATAATCATGTTAGTGGTGGTAATGTACCTCCCAAAAGAAACAAAGGGAAAGTACCATGCAAGCTCAAGACTTGAAGCAACTTCAAGGAGAGGGTCAAGGAAGCAGAGTGTGAATGGGAGTGTGAAGGTAGGGAACGACATTGTAAAGGATGTCATAACAACTTCTGTGGCAGGGGAGGACTGACCCATGATCACATGAGCTGGAGCTGGAAGAAACTAAGGCCTGAGGCAAATCACATCTTTAAGGAATATGAGAACCACAATCATCACCACTCTAAAATTCAATAATGCAAATCCTTAAAATTTTTGCACTAAGAAATCTGTATTTGTGCTCCTCCAACTCAATATGTTCCTGTATTAGTCTACCTGGGCTGCCATAACAAAATACCATAAACTAGGTGACTTAAACAACAGAAATTTATTTGCTCACAGTTCTGGAGGCCAGAAGTCCTACATCAGTGTCCCAGCATGGCTGGGTTCTGGTGAAGGCTATCTTTCTGACTCACAAACATCCTCCTTACCGTGTCCTTACATCATGGAGGTAGAGTGAGGTCTCTGGTTTCTCTTCTTAGGGCACTAATCCTGTCAGGGCCCCATCCTTATGACCTTTTCAAATCTTAATTACTTCCTTACACCAAGTACTGTCACACTGAAAGCTAGAGCTTCAAAATATGAATTTTGGGGGGACAAGGTTCTGTCCACAGCAATGACATTTCTAGAAATTTTTCTTGCACTCTCCAACAATGTGTGCATATGCAACTGTACTGGCATATTCTTTAATAGCCAGACTGCCAAGAGTACAATACGCAGAAACAAAATCCAAGCAGGCCTTCCTTATCTAAACATAATTGACAATGTTCAACTGAGTCTTTTCCACATTTCATCACTCTGAAATAACTTTTCTCCTTCTATCTTCCATCTCTTAAGATCCTTTGTGATTATATTGGACCCACTAAGATAATTGGGGGAAATCTACCAATTTAAAGTCATCTGATAAGAAACATTAATTTTACCTGCAACATTAACTTCCCTATCCATGTAACATAACATTGTCACAAGTTCCAGGGATTAGAATGTAGACATCTTTGGAGGACCATTCTTCTTTTTGTTCCTGCCTACCACCATAGTCATATAATTATATTAGAACACGTAACTTCTTGTACCTGTAATCTAACAAGGTAAAGGACAAGTAACTTAAATCATTAAGTTTGGAACCGGGATTTGACCTAAATATTACGATTATCCTGGGCATTTTAATTTCTGGCTTCCTAAAAACGGGCCTTTAAAAATTGGATAATACTCAAATCAGATTATGGATATAAATTAAAGTGCATTTAATCAACAGTACACAATTCAATTGTCCTCCACTTCTCTTTAGCATTCAGTCAGCTGACACTCACATATTTTCACACAGTTTAATAAAGAGAAACACATAAACTTTGCTATAGGGAATACACTGAATTTGAAATTAAGATTTAACGTATTCCAATTTCAAACTATAAAAGATTTTAGAAAGTGTGAGCAAAGAAATGCCCACATTTACAATGGATTTGGAAATATAAAATTGTTTTATTACTGTCAATGCACAATATCAGTTTTACAAACAATTAGTATTTCAGTTATATTTTATACAGGGCGAACATTAAAAAAATAACAATGTTAATTTGATGATCTTGGAAAATGCTCAAATATATGTTACTTGAAACAATAATGCACTCTTTCCAAGTAGTATGGAAAGTAATATGAAAGATATTAAAGTAATATCTTCAATTAAGATATTTACTGTGCTTATTTTATACAACATTTGGAAGAATACAAAATTTTAAAAGGATATAGACTCCTAGAATTTACATATCTGGTAGAGGAGAGAAAAAAAACAAAATTATATTAAATATTACCTTTATATCACCTTATGTTTTACTTTAATACAAATAATATAAAATATAACTTTTCTTTTTTTTAATTTTTGTAAACCAATGCAATTTGGTCAATTGGACTAGCATCTTCTTGAGAGAACAGGACAGGTAGTGAAAAAACTCTATCTTTGTTTCAATTATTTTAGTTGAATCAACATAGCTGATTGTTCGCTTTGAGTTCTGTACACAAACTTACAGTGATCAAAAGTCAGAGTAAAAAGTTAAAGCACCAAAAGAGTCAGCACATGCTCGCTACACACACACACACACACACACACACACACACACACACACACAACTTGTTCTTTTTATGCATCATGTTAAAAGAACCAAGATAATAAAGCCACGTTGTGCATATATTTCATATTTGTCCTACCATATACAAATACCAAATAAATACTTGCCAAATGAATGAGTGAACAGTTGTCCTCAATGAATTTATTCAACATATTAAAGTCTTTAAGTTTGCAAAGAAGAGACAGACTCATTCAAAATTGAAATTTATTGAAAAAGAAAATGGGAATTTAGGAATAGAAAATTTCATCTTTTAAGTATATGGCCACTCTGCGTCCTAGGATTTCTCACCCTGGATATAGCAGAGCTTCCATGGAGTACTAGAGCATTATTTCAGTACCTTGTAAGCTATGTCCTGATTTTCTTAACTGAAGATTTTTCTTGATTTCTTTAATACTTATCATGGAAAATTTTAATACACAAAACTAGTTCAGTGGCCCCATATCTCCACCACACAGCTGCAACAGTCATCATTTCATTGCCACTCTTCTTTAATTTCTGTTACCTCTACTGGCCCTTACCTCACTGGATTATTTTGAAGCAAATCCCAGACATCATGTCATTTCATCTATACATATTTATAGATGTGTCACATTTTTAAGTTGACAGGTTGGATGTGATTTTTTTTTTTTTTTTTTTTTTTTTTTGCTGTACGCGGGCCTCTCACTGCTGTGGCCTCTCCCGTTGTGGAGCACAGGCTCCGGACACACAGGTTCCGCGGCCATGGCTCGTGGGCCCAGCCGCTCCGCGGCATGTGGGATCCTCCGGGATCGGGGCACGAACCCGTGTCCCCTGCATCGGCAGGCGGACTCTCAACCACTGCGCCACCAGGGAAGCCCTGGATGTGATATTTTGAAAGTGCCACATTAAATCAATATATTGCCAATTTCTTTCTACTGGGTTGTCTTTTATAATGGAATTACAGGAACACATTATACGCTGTATGTGTGAGTCCTTTGCTTTTATGTGTTTGTGTCTATATTTAAACAATATGTTCTCCCACTCTATGTCTTTTGAGTTACTTTATGGTGTATTTGGAGAAATAGAATTTCTCATTTTTATTGCAGGCTGTTTAACATCTTTATTGGAGTATAATTGCTTTACAATCTTGTGTTAGTTTCTGCTGTATAACAAAGTGAATCAGATGTACGTATACATATATCCCCAAATACCCTTGCTCTTGCGTCTCCCTCCAATCCTCCCTATCCCACCCCTCTAGGTGGTCACAAAGGACAGAGCTGATCTCCCTGTGTTATGCAGTTGCTTCCCACTAGCTATCTATTTTATATTTGGTACTGTTTATATGTCCATGCCACTCTCTTACTTCATCCCAGCTTACCCTTCCCCCCTCCCCGTGTCCTCAAGTCCATTCTCTATGTCTGTGTCTTTATTCCTGTCCTGCCCCTAGGATCTTCAGAACAATTTTTTTTAGATTCCATATATATGTGTTAGCATACGGTATTTGTTTTTCTCTTTCTGACTTACTTCACTCTGTATGACAGACTCTAAGTCCATCCACCTCACTACAAATAACTCAATTTCGTTTCCTTTTATGGCTGAGGAATATTCCATTGTATATATGTGCCACATCTTCTTTATCCATTCATCTGTCGATGGACACTTAGGTTGCTTCCATGCCCTGGCTATTGTAAATAGAGCTGCAATGAACTTTGTGGTACATGACTCTTTTTGAATTATGGTTTTCTCAGGGTATATGCCCAGTAGTGGGATTGCTGGGTTGTATGGTATTTCTATTTTTAGTTTTTTACGGAACCCCCAAAGTGTTCTTCATAGTGGCTGTATCAGTTTACATTCCCACCAACAGTGCAAGAGGGTTCCCTTTTCTCCAAACCCTCTCCAGCATTTATTGCTTGTAGATTTTTTGATGATGGCCATTCTGACTGGTTTTGAGGTGATACCTCATTGTAGTTTTGATTTGCATTTCTCTAATGATTAGTGATATTGGACATCCTTTCATGTGTTTATTGGCAAGCTGTATATCTTTGGAGAAATGTCTATTTAAGTCTTCTGACCATTTTTGGATTGGCTTGTTTGTTATATTGATATTGAGCTGCATGAGCTGCTTGTAAATTTTGGAGATTAATCCTTTGTCAGCTGCTTCATTTGCAAGTATTTTCTCCCATTCTGAGGGCTGTCTTTTCATCTTGTTTCTGTTTTCCTTTGCTGTGCAAAAGCTTTTAAGTTTCATTCGGTCCCACTTGTTTATTTTTGGTTTTATTTCCATTACTCTAGGAGGTGGGTCAAAAAGGATATTGCTGTGATGTATGTCATGGACCGTTCTGCCTGTATTTTCCTCTATGTGTTTGATAGTGTCTGGCCTTATATTTAGGTCTTTAATCCATTTTGACTTTATTTTTGTGTATGCTGTTAGGGAGTGATCTAATTTCATTCTTTTACATGTAGCTGTCCAGTTTTCACAGCACCACGTATTGAAGAGGCTGTCTTTTCTCCATTGTATATTCATGCCTCCTTTATCAAAAAAAAGGTGACCGTATGTGTGTGGGTTTATCTCTGGGCCTTCTAGCCTGTTCCATTGATCTGTATGTCTGTTTTTGTGCCAGTATCATACTGTCTTGATTACTGTAGCTTTGCAGTTTTGTCTGAAGTCCGGAATCCTGATTCCTCCAGCTCCATTTTTCTTTCTCAAGATTGCTTTGGGGCTTCCCTGGTGGCGCAGTGGTTGAGAGTCCGCCTGCCGATGCAGGGGACATGGGTTCATGCCCCGGTCCGGGAAGATCCCACATGCCGCGGAGCGGCTGGGCCCGTGAGCCATGGCAGCTGAGCCTGCACATCCGGAGCCTGTGCTCCGCAACGGGAGAGGCCACAACAGTGAGAGGCCCGCGTACCACAAAAAAAAAAAAAAAAAAAAAGAATGCTTTGGCTATTCGGGGTCTTTTGTGTCTCCATACAGATTGTGAAATTTTTTGTTCTACTTCTGTGAAAAATGCCACTGGTAGTTTGATAAGGATTGCACTGAATCAGTAGATTGCTTTGAGTAGTAGCGTCTTTTCACAGTGTTGATTCTTCCAATCCAAGAACATGGTATATCTCTCCATCTGTTTGTATCATCTTTAATTTCTTCCATCAGTGTCTAATAGTTTTCTGCATACAGGGCTTTTGTCTCCTTAGGTAGGGTTATTCCTAGGTATTTTATTCTGTTTGTTGCAATGGTAAGTGGGAGTGTTTCTTCAGTTTCTCTTTCAGATATTTAATCATTAGTGAATAGGAATGCAAGAGATTTCTGTGCATTAATTTTGTATCCTGCTACTTTACCGAGTTCATTGATTAGCTCTGTTAGTTTTCTGGTACCATCTTTAGGATTCTGTATGTATACTATTATGTCATCAGCAAACAGTGACAGCTTTACTTCTTCTTTTCTGATTTGGATTCCTTTTAATTCTTTTTCTTCTCTGATGCTGTAGCTAAAACTTCCAAAACTATGTTGAATATGAGTGGTGAGAGTGGGCAACCTTGTCTTGCTCCTGATCTTAGAGGAAATGGTTTCAGGTTTTCCCTATTGAGAATGATGTTGGCTGTGGGTTTGTCATATATGGCCTTTAATATGTTGAGGTAAGTTCCCTCTATGCCTACTTTCTGGAGGATTTTTATCATAAATGGATGTTGAATTTCGTTGAAAGCTTTTCCTGCATCTATTGAGATGATAATATGGTTTTTCTCCTTCAATTTGTTAATATGGTGTATCACATTGATTGATTTGCATATATTGAAGAATCCTTGCATTCCTGGGATAAACCCCACTTGATCATGGTGTATGATCCTTTTAATGTGTTGTTGGATTCTGTTTGCTAGTATTTTGTTGAGGATTTTTGCATCTATGTTCATCAATGATTTTGGCCTGTAGTTTTCTTTCTTTGTGACATCTTTTTCTGGTTTTGCTATGAGGGTGATGGTGGCCTCCTAGAATGAGTTTGGGAGTGTTCCTCCCTCTGCTATATTTTGAAAGAGTTTGAGAAGGATAAGTGTTAACTCTTCTCTAAATGTTTGATAGAATTCGCCTGTGAAGCCATCTGGTCCTGGGGTTTTGTTTGTTGGAAGATTTTTTTTTTTTTTCTTTTTGCAGTATGTGGGCCTCTCACTGTTGTGGCCTCCCCCGTTGCGGAGCACAGGCTCCGGACGCGCAGGCCCAGCGGCCATGGCTCACGGGTCCAGCCGCTCCGCGGCATATGGGATCCTCCCAGACTGGGGCACGAACCCGTATCCCCTGCATCGGCAGGCGGACTCTCAACCACTGCGCCACCAGGGAGGCCCTGTTGGAAGATTTTTAATCACAGTCTCAATTACAGTGCTTGTGATTGGTCTGTTTATATTTTCTAATTCTTCCTGGTTCAGTCTCAGAAGGTTGTGCTTTTCTAAGCATTTGTCCATTTCTTCCAGGTTTCCATTTTATTGGCATAAAGTTGCTTGTAATAATCTCTCATGATTCTTTGTATTTCTGCAGCATCAGTTACTTCTCTTTTTTCATTTCTAATTCTGTTGATTCGTCTTCTCCCATTTTTTCTTGATGGGTCTGGCTAATGGTTTATCAATTTTGTTTATCTTCTCAAAGAACCAGCTTTTAGTTTTATTGATCTTTGCTATTGTTTCCTTCATTTCTTTTTCATTTATTTCTCATCTGATCTTTATGATTTCTTTCCTTCTGCTAATTTTGGAGCTTTCAGGTTAGGTTGTTTATTTGAGATGTTTCTTGTTTCTTTAGTTAGGGTTGTATTGCTATAAACTTCCCTCTTTGAACTGCTTTTGCTGCATCCTATAAGATTTGGGTCATCGTGTTTTCATTGTCATTTATTTCTAGGTATTTTTTGATTTCCTCTTTGATTTCTTCAGTGATCTCTTGGTTATTTAGTAGTGTATTGTTTAGCCTCTATGTGTTTGTATTTTTTACAGATTTTTTCCTGTAATTGATATCTAGTCTCATAGCCTTGTGGTCAGAAAAGATACTTGATACGATTTCAATTTTCTTAAATTTACCAAGGCTTGATTTGTGACCCAAGATATGATCTATCCTTGAGAATGTTCCTTGAGTACTTGAGAAGAAAGTGTATTCTGTTTTTTGTCTATCAATTTTTGTCCTTTATGTATTTAGTAATTTTTTGTCCAGTGGAAGAAAGTTTCACCTACACCAAAGTCATGGACGTGTTACTGTATGTTGCTATGATCTGAATGCTTGTGTCCCCTCCAAAATTCATATGTTAAAATCCTTATGCTCCATGTAGTGGTATTAAAAGGTGGCCTTTCTGGGAGGTGCCTAGGTCATGATCATTGAGGTCTCATGAATGGGATTAGTGCTCATGTAAAAGAGACCCCACAGAGCTCCACATCCCCTTCCACCACATGAGGACACAGCGAGAAGTCAGAAGTCTGCAACCTTGGAAGATGGCCACTGCCATAACCTGAACATGCTGACACCCTGATGTAGTTCTTCCAGCCTTCAGACCTATGAGAAATAAATTTCTGTTCCTTATAAGCTACCCAGTCTGTGACATTATGTTATTGCAGCCCAAGCAGACTAAGACATATGTTGTTTTCTTTTTTAAAAATTTTAATTTATTTAATTTATTTATTTATTATTTTTGGCTGTGTTGTTTCTTCTTTGCTGCGCACAGGCTTTCTCTAGTTGTGGCGAGCAGGGCTACTCTTTGTTGTCATGCGTGGGCTGCTCTTGTTATGGAGCATGAGCTCTAGGTGTGTGGGCTTCAGTAGTTGTGGCATGAGGGCTTCAGTACTTGTGGCTCGCGGGCTCTAGAGCACAGGCTCAGTAGTTGTGGCACATGGGCTTAGTTGCTCCATGGCATGTGGGATCTTCCCAGATCAGGGCTCAAACCTGTGTCCCCTGCTTTGGCAGGCGGATTCTTAAGCACTGTGCCACCAGTGAAGCCTGACATATATTTTTTTTATAAAAACTTTAGTTTTTAACTTTCACATTTATCTTCAATCTAACTGAAATTTAAATTTATATACTATGAAAGGCAAGTGCCAAATTTCACTTTTTTTATGTGGGCATTTAATTATTCTAGCACCATCTATTAACTACAGCATCCTGCTTCACAATGCAATGGTACCGTTGTCTTTTATTAAGTGGACTGTGTGTGTATGCATCTTCATCAGCACTATGGTACTGTAAAATTGTAAGTTCTCTGGAAATTTTCTTCTAGTTTGTTTTAGCTCGGTCCTTTGCCTTTCCATATACATTTTAGAATATACTTGTAAAATTCCACTAGAAATTAAAAAACAAAAGGCTGCTGGGATTTCCCTGGCAGTCCAGTGGTTGGGATTTTGCCTTCCAATGCAGGTGGTGGGGGTTCAATCCCTGGTCAGGGAGGTAGGATCCCACATGTCTCATGGCCAAAAAAACCAAGGCATAAAACAGGAGCAATATTGTGACAAATTCATTTGAGACTTTAAAAATGTTCCACATCAAAAAATCTTTAAAAAAAATGATATCTTTATAATAGTGAATCTTCTAATTCAAGAATATAGTATATCTCTCCATTTATTTAATTACTCTCAATAATGTTTTGTTCTATTTTTGTAGAGATTTCCTCTGCAGAAATTTAACATCATTCATTAGTTTACCCCCTCCTATTTTTTATTATTTTATTTCTTTGTAAATGGTATGAGTTTTAAATTTAATTTCCTATTTGCTGTTGGTAGATAGAAATGCAATTGATATTTGGTATTAAACTTGTACCTTGTGACCTTGCTAAATTTATTTATTAATTCTAATATATATGTGTGGACTCTTTTGAATTTTATATTTTACAAATGATAGTTCTGTTTTTTTCTCCAAAGCCATGTATTTTTAATTTATTTTCCTTGCTTTACTGCATTGGTTAGAATGTCTAGTGTGGGGTTGAATAAAAGTAATACTAGCATCTTAATCTTGTTCTCAATCTCAGTAAGAAAGCTCTCCATATCCACTTCTAAGTTTGATGGTGTTTGGGGGCTTTTGTAGATGGTTTTTATCATAATAAAAAATTATTCTATCCCTAGTTTTATTATGAACGGATTATTGACATGATCAATGATGACTGTCCTTCTTTCTGTTAATGTGGTGAGTTGTATTGATTTTCTAATGTTGAATCAATTTAGCATTCTTGAAATAAGCCCAATTTGGTCAAGGTAGAACTATTTTTTATAATAAAGGATGTGGTTTCCTAGTTGTTTATTTAGAATCTTTGCATCTATGTTTATAATGTAGACTGTCCAGTAATGATTTTTTCCTTAAATTTTAGTGACTTTTTCAACTTTTGATATCAAGTTTATACTGGCCTCATAAAATGAATTAGAAAGTATGCCTTTTTTCTTAATTTCTTGAGTCATTTTGTATATTATTGGGATTTTTTTTCAGTAAAGTCTTTGGAAAAACATTAGGAAAATTATCTAAGCCTAAAGTTTTCTTTGTGGAAACATCTATAAATTAAGGGTCAAGTTACTTTAATAGATATAAGATTATTTAGATTTTCTATTTCTATTGGATTCAGTTTTGCTAAGTTGTATTTTCCCAGTTCATCTCCATTTTCAAGTTTACTTGCACACATCTTGTTTATAATATCTATTTATTAATATTTTATTAAGTTTAGGATCTCTTGCTGTTGCCTTTTTCATTGCTGATACTACAAATGTATTTCCACTTTTTTATTTATCATTGATCAATCTTAATATAAATGTTTAATTTTTATTAGTTTTGTCAAAAGACCCAAATTTGTTGTTTTCTTTTTATATAAGTAATTTTTCTGTTTAATTTGTACCTGTTCTTTGTATTTTTATTATCTGTATTTTACTCTCTTTGGGTTTAGTTTGATATTCCTTTGTTAATTCTTTGAGATGGAATTTTAGGTCATTAAATATCAGATTTTTTAGTTTTCTAATCTATGCATTTTGTATTATAGATTTCTCTTTAAGCATATCTTTCAGTATATCCAATATTTTTTCATCATCACATTTATTTCAAATTAAATTCTAATTTCCTTTGTGATATCTATTCTTATTCATGTTTCATTTTAGAATAATATTGTTTAGCTTCCAACATTTGAGTGTTGTTTAGACTTTTCTTTATTTAAATTGATTTCTAGCATAATTCCTTTTTGGTCAAAAAATGCTTTGAAATAATTTAAAAATTTGGGGGCATTACTTTAGGGTTCAGCATATCATCATTTTGATAAATATTGCATATGCACTTGAAGAAAATGTCTTTTTAGGTCATTAGTGGGTTTAGTGTTCTTTATATGACAGATAGGTTAATTTTGTTAATTTAGTTTATGTCTTCTATATCTTTCTGATGTTTTTGTTTGTTTACACCATCAGCTATGAAGAAAGGTTTATTTTAAAGTCTCATATGCAACATGGATTTTCTGTTCCTTTTTTTAGTTCTGTCAATTTTTGCTTCATGTCCTTTGAAGATCTGATATGGGAACATGGATTGTACCTTGTGATATCTTTCTTTTGGGTTGACCCTTTTATTATCATAAAATATATCTCTTTATTTCTTATAAGTCTTCTGAATTTAAAGTCAACTTTGTCTGTTTTTGGTATAGTTTCACCAATTTTATTTTGTTTACTGTGTATATGATATATCTTTCTGTACTTCTAATTCCAACCTTATTTTTTATTTCAGATGTGTTCTTATATTTAAGGTATATCTCTGGTAAGCAGAATGTACTTGAATTATTTTATGAAATTATTGATACATTTAGGTTTATATTTACAGTCTCATGATTTGTTTTCTGTTTGCCTCATCTTTTTCATAGTCCCTTTTCCTCTTCATTTTGCCTGCTTTTGAATTAAACTACTTTTATTATGTGGCTTTTTCCTTTAAAGGGAAAAGTTAAAGGGAAAGTTAAGTGACACTCCTTTACTCTTCTCATTAGTGTGTATTCTAAAGAATATAAAATGCATTTTTGAGTCAGAATAATAAAGTCTAACATAAATTATATATATATTTTAATGAATATAGAATATGAAGTCTAATATAAAATATTACTTTTCCCACTTTCATTGAAATATTCAACTGTTAAGTTTCTATAGGTTGCTTCACTCTTTTGTTGAAGCAAAACTCTTTGTTCACTTTACTATAGAGTTTCTTTTAAGCATTTTGCAGATTGCACTCTCTGTTGTCATTTAATATGTTCTGCTATCCCCTGTGTTACTTTTCAATTAGTAATTGAATCTAGAGGCTTGATCCACTCTAGTCTTGATATTTCTTTATCAGGTACACTTCATAATGGTGTTGTGTACTTCCATGAGATGGTATGTAATGTATAATTATCTTTTTTTAATGATATAAGTGGCCATGAGAGTAATTTCAGACATGATAATATGTAGAAAACCTAAAAAAAAATAATGGGAAACTTACCTCAAATAATATGAGAATAAAAATATGTTATAAAAATCCCACATATAAAAATTGATAGCCTTCACATATACATACAAATATGAATTCAGTGATATAATGGAAGAAAAGATGCCATTGCTATAAAAATAAATAAATTGAAAGAAAAATAAGTAAATATAAAATACCTAGATGAAATTTAACAAAACACAAAATTGACTTGAATAAATGGAATGGCATATTACTTCTTGAGTAAGGAATCTCAATATTATAAAGAAGTCAATATCCCTATGATAAAATATAAAATTAAAGCAATTACAGAGTAAAACCCATCAGTTTCCCCCTTCCCCTTTGTCTCCCTAAACTTAATAAATTGATTGTAAAGTTTGGTTGGAAAACCAAACTAGAATGAATAGCCAGGAAAAAAAAAACTGAAAAATAAAAGCAGTGGTATGTGGGGATGAGGGGATTGAGGGGTGGATTGTCTCTGCAGATTTTAGAACACATTGTAAAACCTCTGCAAATAAAATAGAATTGTATTAGCTCATGAATAGAAAGATAAATTAATGGAGGAGGAAAAAAGCCCATTTGAATATGGACCTTTAATATTTGATAAAGGTGACAAATTAGGGGGGAAAATATGGAAGTTTTAATAAGTGATACTCTTCCAACTAAATAACTTTATGGAAAACAATAAAATTGAAACCTGATCTTAAATCACCTGTGTTTGTGTGTGTGTGTGTGTGTGTGTGTGTGTTTAGTGATTAGATCTGTTGGCCATCATCCAACCTTTTCTACTATATGAACTGTCATGTCCAGCTTTGCCTGATGTAGCCAGCCAGCTTTTGTCCAATCTTATTGAGTCTGTCTAGCTCTGGTACTGATTCCTACCTGAGTCTATTAGAGCAGATGTATATATGTTTACATCCAGATATCAATTTACATTTCACTGTAAAATATGTACAAAAAATATTTTAAGTCACTTTCTTTAAAAGGCATCTACATTTATTATAGCCACAATAGCTTCAAAATCTTTTATTATAGTGAGTCAACTACAGTGTAATGAAATTATATGATTATTAATGTATATTATACATAATGCACATATTTAAAAGCAGTAGTGTGACTGATTATTCAAAAAAATTAAATGTTCATTCTTTCAGACTTTCTATTTCTCAACTAAATGATTTCCTCTGAAGTCTTTTGCAACTGACTTTCCTTTGCATAGTTCATTTGGCTTGGAATCTGATGAAAGTATTCTGACTTCTTGGTAAGCTCTTGGAACAAGCCTCTATTGCTATGGGAAGGTATCCAAAATTTATGGATCAGTAATCTAATCCAGACTGGCAACTCCTATGGAATGAACTGAATTTCCCTTTTACTGTGTTCACCCTCTCACGTGGAGCACCTGGTCACAAGCCCTATTCATCACCTCAGCCCAATTCTCAAAATCACCTTCACAAGCCATGTTCCTGCCTTTTATATAGCATCCAAGTTTCCATGCCTGTGCTAATAAATTGGATGACATGAATGATTGTGTATATGCCATGTCTGACAGTTTTTGCAGTTCAGTGTATTCCTTCTGTACCATAGATTTTAGGCTTTCTGAGTAGGTAAGACTCAATATAGAATGTCATTTTATGCCACAGGAAGTGGTAAGTCCCATCCCTAATATGATCATGTATATATAGAGAGGAGTCTTGGTTGGGAACAAATAGTGTAATAAATTCCAAAAGAGGCGTAACATTGGGAAGAATATCATAAATGTTCTTTCAGTCATTCAGGAAAATATATTGAGAAAAACGTAGAGGGTGTGATAGTACCAGATAAAAACTGAACTTTTGAGATCATAGGAAGATCTTCAGGGTAATGGAAAGAGTCACAATGGTACTTAGATTCTAGTCTCAGCTTTTTCAGTTTTGTGACTTTGAACAATACTTCAGTTTAAGATCCCTGTCTATATCATTGAAAGCTTGGTGCAAGTAACCATTAACAGCCTTTCAAAGTTTGACTTTGGTGAATCTGAACCTTGATACCTTGATATCTATACTTTGAGAGATAGATAGGACCAGATTTTCAAGTGACTAAACCTAACTACTTTGACTTGAGGTACGTGGAGACTCCCTTTGAAGAAAACATCTACCTACTCTATGCTCTGGATATGAAAATAAATGTATGGCACCTCTTTTTGATCATGAAAGCTTTTTAGTTATCAGGAGAAATGATTTCTTAGGGCTTACCAACCTATGAATCATGACTTCTTAGAATAAATGTTATTCTCTATGAATAGAGTACAAGAAAGGGACACAGATGGAGGAGGAAAGTACTTTAAAATGAGGAAAAAGAAACCTTACTTTGAAACCAACCTTCAGTCAACTTTTTTGATAAATAGCAGTTAACCTCCAGTGAATTTTGAATAGGCTTTGCCCTTTGGTTCCCACAGGTATGCTAAACAGAAGCCCAGGAAGGAAAAAATCCACTTGATTAAAAATTGTCTATGAGAGGAGATATGGCAGAAACATCGTCCTTTTTAGATTTCTGATCTTTAGAGATAATTGTATTATATAAAGCTCATAAGATGTTCAGATCAATACCAGACATTGATAGAAGATATATATGCTGTGGTGAAGGAATATATGTGTTAATATATACAAATATATCTTACAGAAGTATAAAACAAATGGATCAATGAACAGCCCATTGTGATGTAATATTTGTGTATCCATCTATCCTGACATTCCTACATAAGTATCAACAAAGTTATGCAAAAAAAAGCTGTAAAATGCTGAACACATACCCATTTATTACATGTAATGTAATAAATTCCAAAGGAGGCATAACTTTAAGAAAATAGTATACATGATCCTCCAATAATTCTAGAACATTTACTGATGAAGAGGCAGAGGTTGGGGTTATATAACATAAAAGCTTCAAAGTTCTGGGGTCCAAGGAAAATTCTCAGCATAGTAGAGAATGTTCTTAAAAACTGATCCCACAAGGAGCACAGAGCATTTGACCTCTTGAAATTAGCGCCAGTCTCACAACAGATGTGAGCTGAAAGTGGGGACAATAAATAAGTAAATAAAGGCCCTAGCCAACTCCAACTGCAGGGGGATCATTTTTACAGGCAGAAAGTAATTATCCTGCTGGAAGTTAGCCAGAACACCAAAGAGAGTGAACATCCTTATCCCATCTCAAAATTCTGTGGGATTTTTAATGAACACAAATGGTCATGACCTTGAGTTTTATGCTCCATCCACAAAAAGAACTTAACAGCAATGCCTGTGTGTTTCTTCCATCAACCCAAGCTGCAGGGCACTGATTCAGAACCAAAGATTAAGTCTGTGAACGCTGGGAAGATAATGAGGACCCCTACAAAAATTACTCAGTTCAATTAAATGACTAATTTTACAAAATAGTAACAGTAGTGTTTGGCTGCCAGTAGCAAACTGCAAAACTGCTTAACAAATTTCTATAGAGGAATTTAGTATTTTAATGACAAAGTGGAAATCATCTATAAGGGCTTAATGCTACTTCTGCTGCCACGTAGAACAGCTCTCTTATCCTCCCCAACACCAGTTTTACTTTTGTTCATTAGTCATGGTTTCCCGGTCTTGGACTAATTTTGCACACATGTATTTGATTTGCAGTGAATGGATGACAGATTAGCCAGATTGCAAGTCATAATTGAGCAGAGATCCATGTAATGTAAATCACATAGCCCAGCATCCACTTCTGTTTGCCAAGACAGCATTCTTGGAAGTTGCCAGATAAAATGACAGCCCTCAGGTTGAATACCAAGCATCATTTATGAGATGGTAGACTTTTTGAGAGCTTCTTAACATGAACCAAGCTCTGACTTTGTAGCTACAGCCCATGAATAACCACAAAGAGAAAGCCTGTAGGAGGATATTGGTATAATGGGATCACAAGGTAAAAATGGGAAAGTATCACTTTTGATCACTTACTATGTGCCAGACCTTGTACTAGGAATTTTACACATAGTACTTCATTAAATTTTCTCAATAATGGAATGGGTACTATTAATGGCATTTAACACATAAGGCAGCGAGATATTATTTCTGTAGAGGAATGTAAGCAACTAACACCTCTGTCTTCACCTCCCTGAGCTTCTTGCAAATAAAAATAATTTAGTCCTTTAAAAATGAGGTGGATAGACCTAGAGTCTGTCATACAGAGTGAAGTAAGTCAGAAAGAGAAAGACAAATACTGTATGCTAACACATATATACGGAATTAAAAAAAAAAATGTCATGAAAAACCTAGGGGTAAAACGGGAATAAAGACACAGACCTACTTGAGAATGGACTTGAGGATATGGGGAGGGGGAAGGGTAAGCTGTGACAAAGCGAAAGAGAGGCATGGACATATATACACTACCAAACGTAAGGTAGATAGATAGTGGGAAGCAGCCGCATAGCACAGGGAGATCAGCTAGGTGCTTTGTGACCGCCTGGAGGGGTGGGATGGGGAGGGTGGGAGGGAGGAAGATGCATGAGGGAAGGGATGTGGGAACAGATGTATATGTATGACTGATTCACTTTGTTATAAAGCAGAAACTAATAAAAATAATAAAAATAATAAAAAAAACAAAACAAAAAAAATGCAAAACACACACACACACACACACACACACACACACAAACTCAGGCTAGAGGTTCATGTTATTTATATAGATCTGGGAAGAGAAACATTATGGCATGAATAGTCCATATAATGATATTGTGTCTATTGTAAAACCATGACAACTAAATTGTAGTTTATATGCCTAACACTAGAAGATGATGTTGTATTGTGCCAGGCATTCATTTTCCCATTTCCTCTTAAATGCATCCCTTCACACTTCATGTGTTGCAATCTATTGGAGGGAACCAGTCTTTCAAACAATTTCCCAGGTTCACTTGCTACTGTGGGAGTACAGCTAATGGGAGGGAACTGGTATGACATTGCAGGACAGGATAAATAAAAAGCCAGGGTACGTATCCTCTTCTCTCTGCCTCAAGCAGTGAGCAGTGGCTTTGTTCTTCCCTGGCTCCAGCTCCTACCAAACTTGTCCTTCCTCCCTGGTCCCAGATGCTGTTATCAGTTACATTATTTTCTTAATTTCGTTTTCAAGTTGTTTACTGTTGCTTTACAGAAATAAAATGGATTTTTCTATTGATCTGGTATCCTGCAACCCTGATAAACTCTTTTACTACTTATAATCATTGTTATTTGTGGCTTCCTTAAGATTTCTGTGTATAAGATCATATCTTCTGCAAACAGAAGTGGTTTATTTCTTCCTTTCTAAACTGGTTGCCTTTTATTTCTTTTCCTTGCCTAATTACCCCAGCTAGAACTACAGTAAAATGTTGAATAGATGTAGTGAGAGCAAAGATCATTGTTCTTCTATCACTAATTTTAAGGTGCAAACATTGCCTTTGTCATTACATATGAGGTTAGCTGTGTGTTTCTTGTAGGTGCACTTTATCAGGTTAAGGAATTCTTTTCTATTTCTAATCTGTTTGTTTTTATGTAAAAGTGTGTTGGATATGTTCAATTGCTTTTTCTGTGCTTTTTGAAATAATCATGTGTTCTTAGTCCTTTAGTCCTTTAATCTATTAATATGATGTATTACATTGAATGAATTTTGGATGTTAAACAAATGTTGTGTTCTTGGCTAAATTCCACTTGGCCAGGGGGTATAATCCGTTCCATATTTTATGGATTCAGTTTGCTAGTATTTTGTTAAGAATTTTTGCATCTATTGGGTGGGCCAAAATGTTCGTTTGTTTTTTTTCTGTAAGATGGCTCTAGTAGCACTTATTTGCCTTTAATTTCATTCGAAACAATTTTTTTAAATTGTATGTGACATCTGTCATATCAGTGTGCATTTAAAAAGACTTATCAATTCTTTTTCATTTATTTCTGATCTGATCTTTATGATTTCTTTCCTTCTGCTAACTTTGGGGTTTTTTGTTCTTCTTTCTCTAATTGCATTAGGTGTAAGGTTAGGTTGTTTATTTTAGATGTTTCTTGTTTCTTGAGGTAGGATTCTATTGCTATAAAATGAAGGAAGCAATATAAAAATTGATAAAACTAAAATCTGGTTCTTTGAGAAGATAAAAAAATTGATAAACCTTTAGCCAGACTCATCAAGAAAAACAGGTAGAAGACTCATATCAATAGAATTAGAAATGAAAAAGGAGAAGTAACAATTGACACTGCAGAAATACAAAGGATCATGAGAGATTACTACAAGCAACTCTATGCCAATAAAATGGACAACCTGGAAGAAATGGACAGATTCTTAGAAAAGCACAACCTTCTGAAACTGAACCAGGAAGAAATAGAAAATATAAACAGACCAATCACAAACAATGAAATTGAGACTGTGATTAAAAATCTTCCAACAAACAAAACCCCATGACCAGATGGCTTCACAGGCGAATTCTATCAAACATTGAGAGAAGAGCTAACACCTATCCTTCTCAAACTCTTCTAAAACATAGCAGAGGGAGGCACACTCCCAAACTCATTCTATAAGGCCACCATCACCATGATACCAAAACCAGAAAAAGATGTCACAAAGAAAGAAAACTACAAGCCAAAATCACTGATGAACATAGATGCAAAAATCCTCAACAAAATACTAGCAAACAGAATCCAACAGCACATTAAAAGGATCATACACCATGATTATGTGGGGTTTACCCCAGGAATGCAAGGATTCTTCCATATACACAAATCAATCAATGTGATAAACCATATTTAAAAAGTGAAGGAGAAAAACCATATGATCATCTCAATAGATGCAGAAAAAGCTTTCAACAAAATTCAACACCCATTTATGATAAAAACCCTCCAGAAAGTAGGCATAGAGGGAACTTACCTCAACATAATAAAGGCCATATATGACAAATCCACAGCCAACATCATTCTCAATGGTGAAAAACTGAAACCATTTCCACTATGATCAGGAGCAAGACAAGGTTGCCCACTCTTACCACTATTATTCAACATAGTTTTGGAAGTTTTAGCCACAGCAATCAGAAAAGGAAAAGAAATAAAAGGAATTCAAATTGGGAAAGAAGAAGTAAAGCTGTCACTGTTTGCCGATGACATAATTGTATACATAGAGAATCCTAAAGATGCTACCAGAAAACTACTAGAGCTAATCAATGAATTTGGTAAAGTAGCAGGATACAAAATTAATGCACAGAAATATCTTGCATTCCTATTCACTAATGATTAAATACCTGAAAGAGAAATTAAGGCAATGCTCCCACTTACCATTGCAACAAACAGAATAAAATAACTAGGAATAAAACTACCTAAGGAGATAAAAGACCTGTATGCAGAAAACTATAAGACACTGATGAAAGATATTAAAGATGACACAAACAGATTGAGAGACATACCATGTTCTTGGATTGGAAGAATCAACATTGTGAAAATGACTATACTACCCAAAGCAATCTACAGATTCAATGCAATCCCTATCAAACTACTAATGGCATTTTTCACAATTTTTATGGAAAATCAAGAGACCCGGAATAGCCAAAGCAATCTTGAGAAAGAAAAACGGAGCTGGAGGAATCAGGCTCCTGGACTTCAGACTATACTACAAAGCTACAGTAATCAAGACAGTATGTTACTGGCACAAAAAGAGAAATATAGATCAGTGGAACAGGATAGAAAGCTCAGAAATAAACCCATGCACATATGGTCACCTTATTTTTGATAAAAGAGGCAAGAATATATAATAGAGAAAAGACAGCCTCTTCAATAAGTGGTGCTGGGAAAACTGGGCAGCTACATGTAAAAGAATGAGCAAAGGAAAACATGAACAAGATGAAAAGACAACCCTCAGACTGGGAGAAAATATTTGTAAGTTAACCAACTGACAAAGGGTTAATCTCCAAAGTTTACAAGCAGCTCATGCAGTTCAATATCAAAAAAAGAAATAACCCAATCCAAAAATGGACAGAAGGCCTAAATAGACATTTCTCCAAAAAAGATATACAGATAGCCAACAAACACATGAAAGAATGCGCAACATCACTAATCGTTAGAGAAATGCAAATCAAAACTACCTCACACCAGTCAGAATGGCCATCATTAAAATCTACAAACAATGTTGGAGAGGGTGTGGAGAAAAGGGAACCCTCTTGCACTGTTTGGGGAAATGTAAATTGATACAGCCACTATGGAGAACAGTATGGAGGTTCCTTAAAAAACTATAATAGAGCTACCATATGACCCAACAATCCCACTACTGGGCATATACCCTGAGAAAACCATAATTCAAAAAGAGTCATGTACCACAATGTTCATTGCAGCTCTATTTACAGTAGTCAGGACATGGAAGCAACCTAAGTGTCCATCGACAGATGAATGGATAACGAAGGTGTGGCATATGTATACAATGGAATATTCCTCAGCCATAAAAAGAAGTGAAATTGAGTTATTTGTAGTGAGGTGGATGGACCTACAGTCTGTCATACAAAGTGAAGTAAGAGAAAAACAAATACCGTATGCTAACACATATATATGGAATCAAAAAAAAAAAGGTTATGAAGAACCTAGGGACAGGACAGGAATAAAGACGCATATGTAGAGAATGGACTTGAGGACATGGGAGGGGGAAGGGTAAGCTGGGACAAAGTGAGAGAGTGGCATGGACTAATATATACTACCAAATGTAAAATAGATAGCTAGTGGGAAACAGCTGCATAGCACAGGGAGATCAGCTTGGTGCTTTGTGACCACCTAGAGGGGTGGGATAGGGAGGGTGGGAGGGAGGGAGACACATAAGGGAAGAGATATGGGAACATATGTATATGTATAACTGATTCACTTTGTTATAAAGCAGAAAACTAACACACCATTTTAAAGCAATTATACTCCAATAAAGATGTTTTTTAAAATAAAAAGAGAAGGGGGAGGAGATACAGGGATATAGGTATATGTATAGCTGATTCACTTTGTTATAAAGCAGAAACTAACATACTGTTTTAAAGCAATTATACTGCAATAAAGATGTTTAAAAAAAAGACATCAAAATTGGTGAATTTTTAACGTAGCCATTTTAACATTGAAGATGGAAGAAAAAAACAACATTTTTGTTATATTATGTTTTATTATTTCAAGAAAGGTAAGAACTCAACTGAAACACAAAAAACAAGATTTGTGGAGTGTATGGAGAAGGTGCTGTGACGGATTGAAGATGTCAGAAGTGGTTTGTGAATTTTCGTACTGGAGATTTCTGGCTGGATGATGCTCCACAGTCGGGTAGACTAATTGAAGTTGATGGCGATCTAATCAAGACATTAATTGGAAACAATCAACATTATACCAAGCGGGAGAGCACCTATATATTCAAAATATCCAAATCAAGCGTTAAAAATCATTTGCACTAGCTTCGTTATGTTAATCCCTTTGATGCCTGGGTTACACACAAGTTAAAATGTTCCATTTTCAAAACAAATTGTGATGGGCAATGAAAAGTGGGTACCGTACAATAACGTGGAATGGAAGAGATCGTGGGGCAAGTGAAATGAACCGCCACTAACCACACCAAAGGCCAGTCTTCATCCAAAGAAGGTGATGTTGTGTATATGGTAGGATTGGAAGGGAGTTCTCTATCATGAGCTCTTTCCGGAAAACTAAACGATTAATTCCAACAAGTACTGCTCCCAATTAGACCAACTGAGAGCAGCACTAGACCAAAAGCATCTGGAATTAGTCGACAGAAGATGCATAATCTTCCACCAGGATAACGCAAGACCGCATGTTTCTTTGATGACCAGGCAAAAACTGTTACAGCTTGTCTGGGAAGTTCTGATTCATCCACCGTAATTCACTAGACATTGCACCTTCAGATTTCCATTTATTTCGGTCTTTACAAAATCCTCTTAATGGAAAACATTTCAATTCCCTGGAAGACTGTAAAAGGCACCTGGAACAGTTCTTTGCTTTGAAAGATAAAAAGTTTTGGGAAGATGGAATTATGAAGTTGCCTGTTAAATGGCAGAAGGTAGTGGAACAAAAGGGTGAATATGTTGTTCAATAAAGTTCTTGGTGAAAATTAAAAATGTATCTTTTATTTTTGCTTAAAAACTGATGGCATTCTTTGGCCCACCCAATATATTCATAAGGGATATTAGTGTGTAGTTTTCTTTCTTGTTTTATCTTTGTCTGGTTTTGTTATCAAGGTATTATTAGCCTCATAGAAAGAATTGAAAAGAGATTTTCCTCTTCAGTGTTTTATAAGATTTTGTGAAAGATGTGCTCTAAATATTGGTAGAATCCAACAATGAAACCATCTTACCTGGAATTTCTTTGTGGCAAATTTTAAAATGACTAATTCTATCTCTTTATTTGTTTTGAATATTCAGATTTTTTATTTCTTCTTGTATCAGTAATTTGTGTCTTTCTTGGATTTATTCATCTAGGTTTTCTAATTTTTTGGTGTACAATTACTTATAGTATTTTTATAACCATTTTTATTCCTGTAAGTTCAATAGTATTATTCCCTCTCTCATTTCTGATTTTGGTTATTGTGTCTTCTCTCTTATTTTCTTGGTCATTCTAACGAAAGGTTTTTCAATTTTATTGATCTTTTCAAAGAACTAACTTTTGGTATCATTGATTTTTCTCTATTGCTTTTAAATTATCTATATCACCTATTTTTGCTCTAATCTTTATTATTTTTTCTTTTGTTTGATTTAGATATGCTTTGTTCTTTCATTTCTAGTCTCTTATGGTGGAATGTTAGATTATTTCAAATATTTCTACTTTATAGGCTTTTATAGGTAAAAATATCCCTCTAAGGGCTGTTTTAGCTCATTCTACAAGTTTTGGTATGTTAAAATTATTTTTTTTTCATCTTAAAGCATTTTCTAATTTTCCTTGTTATTTTTCTTTGACCCACTGGTTATTCAAGACAGTATTTTTTTTATTTTCACATATTTGTGAATTCCTAAATTTTCTTCTTTATTTCTAATACTATTCAATTTTGGTCAAAAACATACTTTGTATGATCTTAATCCTTTTAAATTTATTGAGACTTGTATTATGTCCTAATGTATAGTATATCTTGGATAATGTCCTATATGCACTTGAGAAGAATGCATATTCTGCTGTTAATAGGTGAAGGAGTCTATAACTGTAGAGTTTATAGAATTATAGTTATATATTAGATATAGATGTAGATATAGATATAGATATAGATATAGATATAGATATAGATGTAGTTGGTTAACGATGTTACCCATGTCTTCTATTCACTTGTTGCTTTTTTGCCTGGTTGTTCTATACATTATTGAAAGTTGGGTAGTGAAATCTACTATGATTGTGAATTATATATTTCTCCCTTCAATACTGTCAGTTTTTGTTTCATCTTTTTGATATTATGTTATTAGATATATGTTTATAATTGTTATGCCTTGCTTGTGGAATGACCCCTTACCATATACATTGTCCTCCTTCGTAGGTATTAAAATTTTTGCTTTAAAATCATTTTGCCTGACATTAATCATGCCAATCCAGACCTCTTTTGGTCACCGTTTGCATAGTATATCTATTTTTTCATCCTTTTCTTTCAACATATTTGTTTCTTTTCATCTAAAGTATGTTTTTTATAGCTAGCTTATGGTTGTATCATTTTTTAAACTATTCTGCCAATTGCTGCCCTTTGATTCTCAGATTAGTGTTTTCATTTATATTTAATGCACTTACTGGTAAGGTAGGACTTACATCTGTCATTTTACTATTATTTTCTATATGTCTTATATCTTTGCTTCTCTCTTCCTCCATTACTGCTTTATTTTGTGTTAAATAGATCTTTCCTAGTGTACCATTTTAATCATCTTGTGTTTGCTATGTTTTTTCGTTATTTTCTTAATGGCAACCCTAGAGACTAAAATTATTATCTTAATTTAAAGCAACCTAGTTTGGATTTAGATTAGTGCTAACTTTGTTTCAATAGTATATAGGAACTTTGTTCCATAATACATCCATTCCCTCCACCCTCTTTTGTACATATGTATGTATGTATATAATATGTGTGTGTATGTATTTTCACTGTTTCCATCCTTTATTATTAGTTGGAAACAAACCTAACAAACTGGAGGTGATGACATTCCACAATCCCAAGAGGTAAGGGAAATAGCTTTGCATTTTGTCCCTGTTTTAAAAAATTAAATACATCTTAGCAAAAGTTAAAAAAGAAAAGGTGAAAGCCCCAGATGTCAGTAGGGAGAGGGAAGGGATCCAGGGGAGCAACAGGCCCCCTGTACCATAGTCTTCCTTGAATAAATGTTCCTCAAATTTTTGCAAACAAGTGTTTGCTAATTTACAGAATTCCAAAAAAGCTGTGTTTTTGTTGCTTTCTCACATGAGAAGATATAAGAGGGACCTCATTCTGCCCTTCCAGAAGTCCTAGCCCTAGAGACATTTTAGGGAATATTTTAATATAACCTCTTCTTGTATATGTATAAAGGCAGTTGTTAGGAACAGTTTAATGTCCAATACTGTATGAGTCACAAATACAAGCCACATATATTAATTTAAATATTTAATGGTTATATTAACATAAGTAAAAAGAAACAAGTGAACTAAACTTTAATAAGCTATTTAACCCTATATATCCAAATTATTATCTGTTCAACATGCAGTCATTAGAAAACATTGAGATACTTCATATTCTTTTTTTCACACTAAGTCTTTGAAATCTGGTGTGTATTTTAACTTATATCATAATTAAATTCAGACTAGCCATATTTAAAGTACTCAAGAGCCACATAAATCTAGTGACTACCATGTTTTAGAGCACAGTTATGGAACATACTACTTGGTTTAATCACCATTCTGCCAGTTGCAAGTTGAATTACCTGTGCTGTTTACTTATTTGTGTCTCCTTTAAATTTTCTCAACTTGTAAAATATGAACTTAAAATGACTTTTACTTTACAGTTTGCTTGTCAAACTAGGGCTTGTTAGCCAAGCCTAATTCACTGAGTGTTTTCATAAAAAGTTTTATTGGAATTCATCCATATTCATTCATTTATGTGTTGCCTATAGCTGCATTTGAGCTACAATGGCAGAATTCAATAGTTGAGACAGAGTCTATATGGCTTGCAAAGCCTAAGATATTTATCATCCAGCCCTTTATATAAACAGTGTGCTGGATCTTGCTTTATACAGTTGTAAGGATTAAGTGATTTAACAAATGTAAAATACTTACAATAAAGGCCAATATGTAAGTATTTCTCATATATTAGCTAAAATTATTATGAATAGACACAGCCTAATAAGAAATGTATCTGCTAATACACTAATACTTTGCACCTGAAAATACTGCAAATAACAGAAAAGAACAGTTTTTCCCAATTAACATAGTTAGCCAAAGTATGTTGTTCTTAACTTTTCATGAATTTTAAGATAAAAACAGATACAATAGTTTTTATTTGGGGACACAATAATCCTCATCCTGTAAAGCATATTAAGAAACTATATTATGCCAATACATTCCAAATTATGGTTCTTTACCTAAAACAATTTTTTGGCATTTTCTTCACACCTGATTTTTTTCAATGATAAAATGAAAGGCTAGCTATAGGAGCATTTTACCAAATTTTCCATCCAAATCCTTGATCCATGAGATGCTACATATGGCTAACCCAATGGAATATTTTTGTGCTATCTCGAATGTTGGCAAATATGCCATCAGGTTGTTATCTAAGCTAATAGTTTTCTCACAGCAGCCTGTTCTTTAAGGGGGAAGAGGAGTCTAGAGGAAACTTGTCATGAGGGAATTTCCAGTCTTGATTCCATGCAGTACTTATTGTCATTAACTCCCAGTACTTGTTAGTCACAGAATGTAACTTGTTTAACTAAAACAAACATCATATGAAATACATGTTAGAACTACATTAACAAGTAGCTACTTCCTTCCCCCTTCTCATTAGGACAATTTATTTATTTTTTTAAAAAAATTTATTTATTTTATTTATTTATTTTTGGCTGAGTTGGGCCTTCGTTGCTGTGTGTGGGCTTTCTCTAGTTGCGGCGGGCAGGGGTAATCTTTGTTGTGGTGCGCGGGCTTCTCATTGAGGTGGCTTCTCTTGTTGTGCAGCACGGGCTCTAGGCATGTGGGCTTCAGTAGTTGTGGCATGCAGGCTCAGTAGTTGTGGCTCGCGAGCTGTAGAGCGCAGGCTCAGTAGTTGTGATGCATGGGCTTAGTTGCTTCGCGGCATACGGGATCTTCCCAGACCAGAGCTCGAGCCCATGTCCCCTGCACTGGCAGGAGGATTCTTAACCACTGCACCACCAGGGAAGCCCAGGACAATTTATTTTTATGTAAGTTCCAAACTGATAGAAAACTTAATTGAAGTCCACTGGTTGTTTGTATCCTCTCCTATTTCTGTTATATGCATCTAATGTTTAACCAACGTTAGAGAGTACGTACTCTGCCAGATGCTGTGGCACACACAAATTAACAACTGAGACTTTGTTCTCTAGGAGTTAAAATTAAACAATGAAGTATAATACAAAGCAGTACCAGTATTCAGTACCAAGTTAAAGCAGTCATATTGTGCTGTGAGACAACAGAAGGAAAAGAGGCCAGTCTGATCGACAGGGCCTGAAAATTCTGCACAGACATGATGCCCTTTGATTTGAGCCTTGACTGATGACTTGGCATTTCCTGGCTTCAAAACAATCCCAGGTGAATTAAACCTTAAGAAAACTGTATCAATATATAATATAGCCAGGAAAAGGCCGTAAGTTTTGTATGAATGAGTGATGGAATAGCCAAATACAGGTAACAGTCAATGAGTTTAAAGAAATAAGATGGGGGACTTCCCTGGTGGCACAGTGGATAAGACTCCATGCTCCCAATACAGGGGGCCTGGTTTCGATCCCTGGTCAGGGAACTAGATCCCACATGCATGCTGCAACTAAGAGTTCACATGCTGCAACTAAGACCCAGTGCAGCCAAATAAATAAATAGATAAATATTTTTTTAAAAAAGAAAGAAAGAAGATGGTACAAATGAACCTATTTACTAAACAGAAATAGAGTCACAGATGTAGAAAACAAACTTATGGTTACCAAGGGGAAAGTTGGGGGGAGGGATAAATTGGGAGACTGGGATTGACATATACACACTACTGTATATAAAATAGATAACTAATAAGAACCTACTGTATAGCACAGGGAACTCTACTCAATACTCTGTAATGACCTATATGGGAACAGAATCTAAAAAAGAGTGGATATATGTATATGTATAACTGCTTCACTTTGCTGTACAGCAGAAACTAACACAACATTGTAAATCAACTATACTCCAATAAAAATTAGTTATAAAAAAAGAAATAAGAAAGGATTGTTTATGGAATATTTCTCATACTGTATTAAAGAGTTTTGATCATATACTGTAGGAAAACTTGAATCAAGAGCAAGTTTTCTGCTAGGAATAAAATATATTTAAATCCTCAAAATTCTTTCCAATGAGTAATAAAAAATAAAAGGTACAAATTGATCTTTTGGGAGAGGCAAATTTCCCTTTACTCCATCTTTAGGTCTTAGTTAGAGGGATAGATATTTCTGTATTTTTAGGAAAGAGGAAAGAAATTCTGAGCCTTCATAGGAGTAAACTCTCTCCCTTTATTGTCCTGTTTAATATTCTCTATAATGATTCTGTCTCTGATTGAGTCTTTGTTTCTGGAAGCTGGTACAATAAGACAGGCTGAGGTGACCTAGTAGAGGACGCTTAAACCTCTGGCTGTGGGGCTAAGGGTAAAAACAGACCCCTCTTTTCTTGACCTATTTGTTCTTGGACTTATTGGAGGAGCTCGTATTTCAGTGTGAGCTTGGAAAAGAATTTCTCAAACTCACCATTATTGATATTTTGGCCAGATAATTCTTTGCTGTGGGGAGTCTGTCCTATGCATTATAGGATGTCTAGCAACTGTTATGACCTCTATCCACTAGATGCCGAAGCACTCCCCAGTTGTGATAACTAAAATATCTCCAGACATTGCCAGATATCCCCTGGGAAAGGAAAATTGTTCCCAGCTGAGAACCACTGGCTTAGAGACAAAGCAGGACAAGGAGGCTTTCAGTCTGTTGGGTTCTAAATACGAATCCTGTCTCTTACAAACAGGAGAATGTTAACGGTTCCTCATAATCCAATTAAGTACACAATGCATATACATTAATGAATATGGTTTTAAAACTTATCATAAAGATTATAAAGTTTCCTACAGCATCCTCTCTTCCAATTCCCATTAGAAACCTTACACTAAGTAGCCCTTCAAGAATTCAGATGTTGCTCTTTTATTTAGTGTAATTTGTTTTTTAGTGCAGTGTTTTTGAGATTCAAGGATTTTTTGAATGTTCCATTTACACACACATCTTCATGGACACTATTTCGATTCATTGAGCTGTATGTCTATCCTTAAGCCACTACCACACTGTTTTGATAACTATAGCTTTTTAGTAAGTCTTGAAATCAGATAGTGTAGATCTTCCAATCTTGTTCTTCTTTCCCAGAGTTGTTTTAACTATTTTAGATTTCAAAATTTTCAATAGAAGTTTTCATCATTAACTTGTCAGTTTCTTCAAAAAGCCTGTTAGGATTTTAATTGGGATTGCATTGAATCTATAGTACAATTTGGGGAGAATTGTCATTTTAATAATATTGAATCTTCTAATCTATTAACAAGGTATATATCTCTATTATTTAATTTCTTTTTGCAGTGTTTTATAGTTTTCAGTGTACAGGTATTCCATATCTTTGGTTAAATTTATTCATAAATATATATATTTTTGATTTGTATGTAAATGGAACATTGAAAAAATCATTTTCTAATTGTTTATTGCTGATATGGAAGGGAAAAAAAGAATTCAGATGTTGAGAATGCTAAGGTCATAGGTTACTGTCAAATATAATCTTATTTCAATTCAATTTATAATTTTAACTGTTTTTTTCAATAATACAACAGACTTAAGGTTTAAAATAGTTTCTGGCTCCCTGTCACCAAAATAAATAAATAAATAAAATTGGAAACAATTTTCACTTACCAATAATTCAAGTTGGATTGAGAGAAAATGTAGATTTAACTTATGGCATACACTGACTGTTTTCCTGAACAAGAGGACAATAAGAAACTTTAAAAACCTGGGGTATATGGCATCACAAGAAATTGCTCTCTGAGGGGAACAAAGTAATATTTTCATCTTCCTGACCCATCTAAAGCAATATTCTTTCTTTTACCGAGAGAGAACTGTAGAAAATAACTGAGTAGAACAAGGCTAATTCAGGGTAAAAATAATGCTCTTGGGGGATGAAGGAGGGTAGTGTGTAAATAAGAACCCTAGTAATTGGGTATGGTGGAAATTATATTAGTTAATGTACAAATATAAGCTGAAAGTGTATGTGTTCAGAGTTCAGCATATCAGAGAGCCAACCTTTGAAATAGAAGGAGATGTCATGTCATTATAGCAGACACATGTTAGTTTCTGGGACTTGAATGGGCTGCTGTACACAACACCAACCTCCACTGGTAGATTTTATTTTATTTATTTAATATTTATTTATTTATTTATTTATTTATTTATTTTGTGGTATGCAGGCCTCTCACTGTTGTGGCCTCTCCCATTGCGGAGCACAGGCTCCGGATGCACAGGCTCAGCAGCCATGGCTCACGGGCCTAGCCGCTCTGCGGCATGTGGGATCTTCCCGGACCAGGGCACAAACCCGTGTCCCCTGCATCGGCAGGTGGACTCTCAACCACTACGCCACCAGGGAAGCCCTCTACTGGTAGATTTTAAAAGGAGATTTGGCCATGACAGACATGAACAGAAAGCTGGGCCAGGATCAAGCTGTACACCCTGTACTTGTATGCTGAGCTAATGAAATCTCACTTTACCAATATCAAGCAAGGTTCATAAAAAATTGAACAGAACAAAGGAAAGAAGAGAGCATCCACTAGAACTGAATGCAGAATATGCTGCTGAAAATGATCTAATGCACAATTCATAACATTGACTGACTACTTCAATAGAATTCAGTGAGGTGAGGCCACTAAAAATTAATGCAGGAATCCATATGGAGAGAAAAGACTAAGCTGAAAAGACAACGAAGTAAGAAGAAAACCAGGTGTATTAGAAAAGATGATAGCCTAGATAATAAAGAATACCACTGGGGGACTCCAGCTCCTGCTTATGATGTAGAAATCTAGAAAGAGCATCATTCCCACCCTAACAGCGTGAAAAACCTGGATACTATACAAAATCACATTTTCTTTAAAGAATTGATGGCACAAAGTAACCAAATACCCTGAATCCTATGTAAAGACAGGTGTCTTCACGGAGAGACAGAACACCAGTGCTGGCTCAACACCAGAAAAGTGAGTAAGAAGAACTCAACTGTTGTGAAATTTTTAAATTATTTTTGAAAAAACTGAGACTGGGCTACCAATGTGTGATTGGCACCCCTAGAAGCCACAGACATAAGGAGAGTTTGCACCTGTTCACAAACTGCTGCACAGACCTCCACTAGGTATTCACAAGGAAGATTGGGGTTGTTGTGGAGGACTGGAGAAAGCTCCCCTCAGTGGTGCAGGCCTGGTAGAGGGGAGTGGCTGCTGCTATAGAAAAGGCAGAAAGCACTACAGAGAGCATTGTCCCCAAAGAACAGCAAGCCCTGTCATCCCTGGGGGCACAGGAGAAAAACCTTTGTGCCTGGGGGAAGGGAAATGCAAACCTTTATCCCTAGGGGAGTGGCAGGATTATGAAATTTACATAGATAAAGAAACTAGAATATCCAGAACAGCTTTGAAAGAAGGACAACAAAGGAGCTTTCAATCTACTTGATATCAAAGTTTACTGCAAAGCAGCATTACTCAAGACAGTGTGGTATTGGCAAAGGATTGGAATAGATTAGAATAGAATATTGGGATAGAATAGGAAGTGCAGAAATAGGCCCACACAAATAGGGTTAATTTTCAACAAATGTTCAAAATAAACTCAGTGGAGAAAGGATCATCTTTAAACTGTTACTGCTACTACCACTGCCAGTATTATTGTCTAACGTTTATTGATTTTTGATTTGCACTATGGTAAACCATTTACCTGAGTTATTTGACTTAATCTTAAAACTTGTTTTCTTTATTTAATAGGTAAGAAAACTAAAGTTTAGAAAGGTCGTATTATATGATAAAGTCATAAAAATAGTAATTGGCAGAGTTAGAAAATATATGGACATATATTCTTACCAAGTAAGAATTGAAAGAAAAAGAAGAGCTTTAAGAAAGATGGTCATGGTGCAAATAGATGGGTGATTAATACTAAAATCAGTAATATTATAACTAATCTCAACCCCAAATTGGTTTTAAATTTAAAAATAAATTTTATAATAGAAAATATCTAATGTAAAATGTACTAACACTAAATGTAAATAGACTAAGCATTCAAATGAAAGGAAAATGACAGTAGAAAATAAATAACCACTCCAAATTAAAATCTCACTTTCTCTAGTTTAGATTATGACCTTGTAATATATATTTAATATATACTCCAGTGGAGTTAGAGTTAATTTCCTTTTTAGTATTCTTCCATTTCACATTTTTCTTAGTTATTTCCTCATGTATTTCTTCAGTTTACTGTTTCAAAAATGTAACAATTTCCAGAACAAAAGATCATTGAGATTTTTATTAGAAGCATATTTAATTTATCATTCAATTTGGAAAGAATTGGCTTTCTTATTTTTTGGTGTTTCCACTTAAAACAAGTTTTGATTTCTCTTTAGTGTGTGTTGCACAGTTCTAGTTACTGATATTTCTTGTGTTTTCTCTTGTTTTAGGTTTTTCTTTTCTTATTATTGTTGTCATTGAAAAAAATTTATATCCTAATTTCTATGCTGTTACAGAACTATTATTGTATTAAAGACCTCTAGAAAATGGTTCCATTATTAACATATTTTAATGTTATACTTCAATAGCACATTGGTTTCATTTTACCATAAAATCTACAACCAAGAACCAGAACATACTGATGACATTCGAACCTACATCAACTACTGACTGAATTCTCTGATGCTACTTTTGACTAGTATTTAACTCCATTTTCAGTGAGAACGTATTTTAAATTCTTAAAGAAAGATAATGAGTATGTTTTTTTTTTTTTTTTTTTTTTTTTTTTGCGGTACGTGGGCCTCTCACTGTTGTGGCCTCTCCCATTGCAGAGCACAGGCTCCGGATGCGCAGGCTCAGTGGCCATGGCTCACGGGCCCAGCCGCTCTGCGGCATGTGGGATCCTCCCGGACCAGGGCACGAACCCGTGCCCCCTGCGTTGGCAGGTGGACTCTCAACCACTGTGCCACCAGGGAAGCCCCCATGAGTATGTTTTAAATTCTGAGAAACCTCTTCCTACACTCCTTACACAGTACTTGAGAATATACAGAACACAACTTTTTAAAACTTTTCCCAAGTGTGTGCCTTTTACATTTTTTCAGATGGATTTCTTAGGTTGGCTTTTGTGTGGCATTTGAATACTGAGCAACATGTTCTTTACATTATCCTTTACATAGAGCAGTGGAGTTTTCTCTCAACAGCATTCAGTCAGCAAGAGAGAAAACTACAGTCCATGGAAGTACTTATAAGACTGCAAGGGAAGTTCAGTCAAATGAAATGTGACCCTTGAAAAGCTTGAATATTCTGAACTTTCATCTAAAAAACAAAGTAGATGAAATTCACAGTGACACAGCAAGTTGAATCCCAGGGAAAGAGAATAATTCAGAGTTCCCTATTTCTGCCAAAGGCAGGAATTCTTAAAGAGCTGTTTCCCATCTTTTAATATTTTGTTGTTTTCAGGGACATCGATCTTTACCCCAAAATGAGGTCACTTAATGACTATTTATTTAGTCACTCAGATTCAAATACAGGTTTCTTTGAAAGAAGATATGTTTTGCCTCATTGTGCTGTTTAGGATGGCAGCAGCCAGACTTTGAAAATCTCCAGCTCTGAGCCACTTTCACAAGGCTACCAACTGCTCATCCAGAATGGGGTTCCTGCTTCTTCCAAAAAGTGGGGTTAGGGGACTGTGCAGGAATCACTAAAGATAATTACCATAGTTCTACTACAAAGACCCAATTCGGTAGGTGTAGAGTGTGTGTGTGTGTGTGTGTGTGTGTGTGTGTGTGTGTGTGTGTGTGTGAGAGAGAGAGAGAGAGAGAGAGAGAGAGAATAAGATAGTGATTGGATTCAACTGTAGTTAGGAATTACAAACCTTGCACTGTAAAGTCAATTTTTGCCTTCTAGAGTGAAACTGATTATTTTATTAAGCTATCCAAACAGGAAATATTTTTCTTCAGTGTGTTTAATCATGCTTCAAGAATAGTTGACAAAAAGACACTATGTATGATCAATGAGGTCCATGAATAAAGAAAGGGTATTCACTCATTCAATTCTTTATTTAATTACTCAACCAATATTTTGAACATCTGTGAAATACAAAACATGATGCTAGCTGTTGTCCATACAGGTGTGAACATGACAGGAGGTCAGACACTAAACAAATAATTCAAAAGTGAATTATGCATTTGCAATTTTGGTAAGAGTCATAGGGAGGAGAAAGACAACAAGGGGACCTGTTACAGGAGGCATCTTTTATTCCCTCTTAATAACTCTTGTAAGTGTGTGTGTGTGTGTGTGTGTGTGTGTGTGTGTGTGTGTGTAATCCTGGATGCCAATCAATAGCAAGCACCTTGTTTACCATGCCAGGGGTATGGCATCTGACATGTTGGAGGAAAAAGCAGAAAAAAACATCAGCTTGTCTCTTTTTCTGGACTTCTAGGATTATTGCGTTACTTCTTGTGCTATTTACTGTTGGATGATTAAGTACTACTTTAAAGTTTGCAGTCTCTATCAGAATTCCTAATTCTGCACTAATCTGGCAGTTAGTCAATGATTTCTCTAAGTTGGGATGCAATTATTAAAAATAAACAGAAACTGTGGTAAATAGCGATTAAGAGGTATAAGCTACTAGGTATAAAATAAATAAGTTACAAGGATATAATACAGCACAGGGAATATAGTCAATATTTTATAATAACCTTGGAGTATAATCTATAAAAATATCAAATTACTATGTTGTACACCTGAAACTAATGTAATATTGGAAGTCAACTATACCTAGATAAAAAAATTAAAATGGGAAATAAATAGAAACCGTGAAACAACTAATCTGTGTCCTGGTTCTGGAGAATAGCCGTGAAGTTTTGCTGGCACACTCTGTTCTCCCTTAGAATGACTGAAAGTAGAATGACCTCCGTGGTCCGTCATCTCACAGAGCAGCTTATTATACTGTTCCCAGAATCATGGCATTTAGAACAACGGGCAAAGTAATTTTGTATGTTAGATATAATTTGGGCATGATATTTTAAGATGTACATACCCAAGTGGGTTGCTTAAAATGCTGAAGTAAGTCAATGTAGCGTTATTTCTCAGGACCTGAGAGATTATCTGGTAAATATGACCTTTTTTTCCTAGCAAAAAAAGACCATAGCTATTAGACAGATTAAATGACTGACTTGACATCAAAATTGTGTTATTTACAAGGGCAACTTGACTTTTTGGTTTGTATTTTGTTTTCGGACTAAATAAGCTCAGTCCTTTCCAACAGTTCTCATTGGATTTTTTTCAATTCTCTTACTAATTCAAAAACATCCTTTGATAAGAATAAAATGTTAATGTATAAAATAAAAATAAGTAAGGAGAAGCAAACATTCTGTTGGAAATAATCAATTTTGCTTGCTTTTTTTTTTTTCCCCTCGCTGCTTCTTAGGGCTGCAGCCATCAAATTTTCCTCCTGGAAAAGTGAATGCTACAGCTTTCAGCCTCTGTTCATTTTCTGAGTGCTGCTGTTCTTGGTTTCATTAAGGAGCATTTGGGGAGAGAAGCATATCTGGCAGTGGCCATTAGGCTATCACTAGCAGAGTGGTTAGAGACTACAGATGAAATGTTCTTATTAGCATTACAGCAGCTGCACATCATACCATCTAAGCCTAAACTGGAAGTCTACAGTTCATCCTTCTGGAAAACACACACACACACATATGATTGCTGAAGTGACAGATACAATTAAATCTCCAACAGCAGGTGTCTGGTGGGAAGGGGTTGGAAAGTGAGAACATGGCTGTGGCCAATGATGCTGGGTTGGACGTTGTAGTTTAAAAAAGAAAGCAACTAATCTTTATCTGATTTTCTATGTCAACTCTTTTGTTCCTATGGTACCAGAGATGAAGATTCAGTTTCTTCCACATTAGCTCTTACAGAATTTTATGTTTTCTTTGAAAGGGGCAAATGTCCTAAGAATGACCAAACTTGGGATGGATGTAACTGCCTTAAATTTGGAGTTTTTATACATCCCGTCATTGTCTAACCTACCATGGCTGCAAAATATGATTTGGCCATGCAGTTACCTCATTTTATTTCTTTTTTAAGTCCATTGCCCTCTTCCTAGTCCTGGTATATGAATTAAATATAAAGCTAACCATTCTCTGTAATAGATAGGTTCAAAAACTCCCATGAAGATTTGACATGTTTTTAGAAAACTCTTCCAGACTCTAAACCTACACTTTGACTTATTTTGTTTTGAAATTCATTCACAGGTAACCATTGTTTTTTTTTTTCTTACTCTGTTAATAATTCCCTTAGGAGATTATTTGGTTTGTTTAGAAATTTATTTATTTATTTTATTTATTATTTTTGGCTGCGTTGGGTCTTCGTTGCTGCGCGCGGGCTTTCTCTAGTTGTGGCGAGCGGGGGCTACTCTTCATTGCAGTGTGCAGGCTTCTCATGGCGGTGGCTTCTCTTGTTGTGGAGCATGGGCTCTAGGTGCGCAGGCTTCAATAGTTGTGGTACGTGGGCTCAGTAGCTGTGGCTCACGGACTCTAGAGTGCAGGCTCAGTAGTTGTGGTGCACGGGCTTAGTTGCTCCACGGCATGTGGGATCTTCCTGGACCAGGGCTCGAACCCGTTTCCCTTGCGTTGGCAGGTGGATTCTTAACCACTGCACCACCAGGGAAGTCCCAGGAGATTATTTTGATAATTAAAGAAATATCTAAAAGTGTTCCCAGCATGTAGTAGGTGTTTGATGATTGACAGCTGTTGCATGGAAAATGTGGAAAGATCTGGATTTTACTTTCATGTAAACCTGGGTTGATAGTATATTTCCACGGCTTGTGAGCTGTGCAGTTTTAGTGGAATATCCTAGCCTCTTCAAGCATCGATTTCCTCTATGAGTAGGAAATAAAACCTAACTTGACATGATAATTTGAGGATTGCTGGTAACATCTCCAGCAGAAATGGGGGGCTCTGTAAATCATAGTGATATCATCATCACCATCATCATTCTTAGCTGCTCACTTCAGGAGCCTGAAATCTTTGAATTGTCTGTTAAAATATGTTTTCTTAGTTTTCCACACAAGAAATTAGATGGTAAACTCAGAGCCTCATTTCGAGTTTGAAATAACTAAAATCAGTGGAAAATAACATAGTACAGGGATTATGGGCAGGACCGCTGGAGAGAGAAAACTTGACATGAGTGTGAACTCTAGGCCCAGTGGTACAAACTTGAGCCGGATGTATCAGGCTCTAAGTCTCTGTCCCCTATTCTAAAAAAAAGAGAGTTTTCTGTATTAATTCACCAAATATTTAAGACTACTACACATGGGCCTGTTCCATGGCCTGGGGATATATAACATAAATTTCCCCTGTCCTCATGGACTTTACTTGGGGAGAAATGGACAATAAGCAATCAAATGCATGGTTAGCTTATTTGTTTTTTAATTGAAACTGTGAATGCTACAAAGGAAAAGTACAGAATGCCGTGACAGCATTTAATGAGCACCCAACCTAGCCTAGGAGAGCATTGTGGAATATAACAGTACTTTCTGCAATATAGTCGTGAGGATTAACTGTTACAATAAGGGAGGATTAGTAAGGATTAGCTGTTACAAAGTGCTTAGCAAGATGACCTGGCACAGAATAAAGGCTCAGTAATTGTTTGCTATTAAAGCGATGTTTATTGAGGTCCTAATGGATAGTTTGCACAGGAATGAAAACTCTAAACAAAAAAGTGTGAGTTAGGTTGCAAAACTTGACCCCTATGGATTATACAATCCCACTGAAGACACAATAGGTCATATAAATATGGGACTAAATGCCCAAGCAATAACCCTCCAGCAATTCATATTAGGCAAATTATCAGTGGGAGTGATTGAAAAATGATCCCAGAGGAGGTGGAACTTCATCTAGGTCTTAAAAAAAGAGTAGGTTTTGTAAAGTTGGAGAGTATAGAGAAGGGGTTAATATTAATGTGGGCCTTCCCTCTTTATCCCCTATATAAGTGAGATCGATTTAAATATATCACTCGGTGGGTGATTCTGGATTGGTGCAGCAGTTCAGTGACGTCATCAAGGACCAAGGTTCTTTCCGTACTCCTCCATCACTCTCAGAGCGTTTGGGATATCTCCCAAACAACAAAGCAACAGCACCTTCAAACATACACAAGTAGTTTCAAAGCCAAAGCCAGGGGGAAAAAAAAAAGGCTTTTACCCCAGCAGCCATATTTCTTTTAAGTCAAAGAGGAAAATGTTTTCCATAAGTACCCCCAACAGATTTCTTCTCACACATCATTGGACAGAACGGATTGCATGCCTGTCCCTAATCCAGCATTTGAGAACAAAAGAATGAGAGTACCATGAATGGATTAGATGGACCATGATTCATCCCTTTATAGGGCCTCTGGTGTTTAAGAACAACAGAAACAAAAAAGAGCTCTTCAATCCAAGGACCACGGGGAAAGTTGCCTCCTTGGGCAACTAACAGCCACCCTTCCTTTCCCTCATCCTTTATATGCAAATTCTCCTCTCACATTCATCTCATTTAAGATCCCAAAGAAGAGCTCATTCGAAGTGTATTACACCCCTGCTCCCCACAAGCTGACTATATTTGCTCCTCCAAGAAAGACGTAGGTTCTCCTCCTTCCTCTGTTACCCACAAGATGCAATCAGCTAGAATTTCTTCTCAAAGAGCTTTCAGGTACATGATGTTACATAGGAGTAGTCTGAGAGATGGAACACATGGGTAGAGCCAAGGAAATCTTTTACAGAGGCATGTGATAAAGTCAAGGACAAGAGTGCCTGACTGCTGTAGACTTAGATCCAGAAATTTTCTTGGAGGAGTGATAATTAAATAGCCTATGGCATCAGGAGGACTGGTGAGACAGTGAGCACAGACTACAAATTAACATAGTGATGGACTTCCCTGGTGGCGCAGTGGTTGAGAGTCCGCCTGCCGATGCAGGGGACACGGGTTCGTGCCCCGGTCCGGGAAGATCCCACATGCCACAGAGCGGCTGAGCCCATGAGCCATGGCCACTGAGCCTGTGCGTGCAGAGCCTGTGCTCTGCAACGGGAGAGGCCACAACAGTGAGAGGCCCGCATACCGCAAAAAAAAAAAAAAAAAAAAAAAGTTAACATAGTGAGACACAAAGAAACAAAAATGTACACTTGTGTAAAAACATTGGTAATTAGCCAGGTGTGCAAACCCCTTCCACTGATCACAGATTACCACTCAGTACAATATTTGATTGTGCATGTCATGAAATATGATTTTGATGATCTTCTTTGCAAGTCTCCTGGTCTTATCATAGAAAATTCTGCGTACCTCTGTGTTTTGTCTTCATGGTGAGCTGCCTACACAGCAAGTCCATCTGTTCACAGCATTAAACGTTTAGAAGGTATATTTGTAAAACAAGAACTGTTATTCCCCTGACCCTCTAAACTGAGGTTGTTCTAGCACAGCACAGCATATGGTACAGAAAGGCCCTGATCGATTGAATCCAGTAAGGGGCATGGAAGCTGGGAGTTCACAGGCAACATATAAGCATAACTATGATGCAAGAAGCAGAAAAACAGAAATGGGAAATTTCAAACATTTTACAGAGAAGAGGGAAGTAAAAGTTGTTAGGAAGAAAGATTTAAGAAGTTAAAGGCAGAAGAAGAAGGAAAAAAAGTTTAGGAATTTGTAGAAACTGAATGAATTCTGGCCTTGCTGAGTAGTTTCATTTCTGTAGCTGTCATGCTCTTCTGTAGCCGTCCACTACCAACTAGAGAAAAGCTCCAGTTACTTCTCATTTTAATATTTTATATTTTTCATAAGTTGCCATATATTTAGCCTCTAAAACAATGGCCAGTCTTTTGTGTCTGAATTTGTACCAGAGGGCTAAAGAAAAGGAATGGTGGAGTGAATCCCGGTATCTGCAGTAGAAGGAGGGCTGGGAGGCACGTGAGTTTCATAAAGAGAGTTGAGTCCCAACATCCTAGGCAAATTGGAATAGTCTTTGTTTTGGTCCTTCTTCTTTGAATTATTTAATCTGCCCTTCCAGTGTCTGTCATCAGGAACTCAGCATTCTTGTGCTGTCTTCTCCTCTTCATCAAATACACGCAAGAGTAGGTTGCTCAGGACTATGATCTCTGCAGTACAATGTTTGGTTCCGCTGAGAGAAGTTAGAGAATCAAAAGTAATGGGACAGGTATTTTATAAAGGGAAGCAGAAAGCAAACAAGGCCACTGGAAACCAAGAAGCGTCATGTCTTTCCCAGTGCTTTGTGGAGATTTGAAGTTTTAATCCAGGTGACTTGTTCCAGGTGACTTGGGCACCCTGCATAGCCCAGAGATGGTGGTGGAGAAAGAGAAGCTCAGGATGTAGAGACTGGACCAATGCCCACTGCCCAGTGACGCCAGTCCCTCAGGGACAGAGGTCACCACCGTGCTGCCCTTATGAGCTGGACTTGCCACAGCGATGTAGCCTCACTTCCCTGAGACTGGGCACTGGGTACCTAGGGGCAAAACAATGAAGGTATGGGAGTAAGAGTGACTTCTCTGACATCTGAAAGTGTGTTTGACCCTGCATGAGAAAAAGCAAATAGGTAGCATGTTTTAAACGAAAGTACAGAAATCACCTTCAGGCACTCAGGTAAGAAGGAACCAAGGAGGAAAACCAAAAAGGCAGAAACCTAACTATTGCAGGCTCCCTTCTGTCTGCCCAAACAGTGAGCACCTGTTGTTTATTTGAATGCTGATGTTTGAACTTGCTGATGTTTTTATAAAACTCATGCTGAGATTTGATGACACATTTTAGTGTCAGAGTAAATTCTGGGAAGTAGACTTTGTTATGATTTGAGCTATACAGGTGTGGTTTGCTTTTCGAAGCATTCTGTCTAGCACCTCGCATGTTGGTACTTCATATTTACATGTTAAAAATCTGTGGCCATGTACGTGGTCTAAATTCAGACTGATATCCATGAATGCACAAGGATGGATGGGATCGATTTTAAATCAGTGAGCCGGGCTTCCCTGGTGGCGCAGTGGTTGAGAGTCCACCTGCCGATGTAGGGGACACGGGTTCGTGCCCCGGTCCGGGAAGATCCCACATGCCGCAGAGCGGCTGGGCCCGTGAGCCATGGCCGCTGAACCTGCGCGTCTGGAGCCTGTGCTCCGCAACGGGAGAGGCCACAACAGTGAGAGGCCAGCATACCGCAAAAAAAAAAAAAAATCAGTGAGCCAAATTGCAGGAATTTAAATATAAGCTCTCATCGTGCAGAGTTGGCTCAAGAAAACCAGGTCCTTAAGAAGCAGCGTGTGATTTCAGTGGGTCTTCTGGTGAATAAATAAGCTACTGCTGCTTAAATATGCGTTTACAATACACCTGACAGTAAAGGGGGAGAGAGACAACTGATGCTCTTACAAATAAAAACAGCTACTATCAGAAAAGGTGAGATATCCTGGCAAGTCAGTGTCCATTCTGCATCCTCACATAGAGCATATATAGCAGTAGTTTGCTAATAATAATAGTTTGTGTGTATTGAGCAATTACTTTGTGCCAAGAAGTTTACATTGATTATCTGGTGGAATCCTCAAAACATACCTGTGATATTAGTACTATTAGTGTCATCATTTTACATATAAGATAACTTATAAGGGTGTCCAAGGTCACAGAGTCCTTCAGTGATAGAGCTGGAATTTGAATGCAGATATGTCTAACCTGGAACCAATACTCTCAACCACTAGGGTAGGTGAAATATCTAGAACATCTCCTGGCTTTTGCTGAATAGTAATAAATGTATAATCTGTAGTGCCTTGGTTTTTTCTGTACATATCACCTGCAGTTATCCATACCAGAGTCCTGACAGATGGGTGAAAAGATTTATTGACTGTAGTCATTTAGTGAGTGTCACCAAAGCAGATTTCTAGGTCCTCTTGGCTCTGTATCCATGGTCATGCCTATATTTCACTCTGTGTCTTAGTCTGTTCAGGCTGCTATAACAAAACACCACAGACTGGGCAGCTTATAAACAACAGAATTTTTTTCTCACAGTGCTGGAGGCTGGATAGTCCAAGATCAAGATACCAACATGGCGGGTGAGAGCCCTCTCCTTGGTTCATAGCCAACAACTTCTCACTGTGTCTTCACTTGGTGAAAAGAGCCATAGAACTCTCTGGAGCCTCTTTTATTAGACACTAATCTCATTCATGAAAGTTCCACCTCCTAACGTGAGCGCCTCCCGAAGTCCCCATCTGCTAAATACCATCACCTTGAGGATTAGGATTTGAACATAAGAATTTTGGCGAGACACAAACATTCAGACCACAGCACTCCTTAACAGACCTAAACAATGCTTGTAACAATTCTGGCAATTTAGAATAATATTTAATATCATCTTCTACCCTTTCTTCATTCCAACTGGAACACACTGTAACTCACACTTTCTTACTAATATAAAGCAAGGTATATTCTCTTTGGTCTGGAACATTCACACTGCTTGCTGACTTTTCAGAATTTCAGAATCAAACACCTCTACTCTATCCTTTCTAACGAAAGCAAGTTAAAAGTATTCAATTTAAGTAGTTTAAAGATAATACTGACTTTCAGATGGATTGCCAAGCCCTTTGAGGGCCAGGAAAATGTCAGAGAAATCCTTTGTGCCCAAGTCCCCTTCCCCAAGTTTGATTAGATAAAAGCAGAGGCAACTGCCCTTTCAGTTACTATTCCCACCATAGCCGCTTGAGATATTCTTCAAATGCTCTGTTGTTATATCTAAAATAGTTACCATTTCTGCTAACCAATAATTCATTTTAACTACATGGACTAAATACTAAACAACTGTCTTGAGGGTCTAAGAGCAAACTAATAGATCAGGCTCAACCAATTCTAATTTATTTTTCCAAAGGTCACAAGATTTTCAACCAATAATAAAAATAAAGCTGCCAATGTGGCTCTATGGCAGTGACAAAGAGCATGGTGATTTAGGAAAATAAGTAAAATTAGTATTTCTGAATGGCCAAGGTATGGCCAGGTATGGAGGGAGAGGAAAGAAAGGGACAGATCATGAAGGGCCTTATGTGCCAAGATTTTGGATTTTCATATTCAAAATAAATTTACTGAGAGGTCAAAAGATAAAAAGATTTTTTTAACTCAAGAAAAAATAAAATAAATAAATTTTCAGAGTGCCAGTTCTGCTCCAGGGTACCATTTGAAGCATGGAATACACAACAATTACCATAACAGGAATGATTCCTGCCCTCATGGAGCTTAGTGTCTCACAGACAAGACATACAATAATCCCCAAAGGGGAGGCATTTGAAGAGTTTCACATAGGTAAGTCGTGGTATCAGTTTTATTCTAATTTTTCAAAACTCAACTCTCCAAGCCTAATTTTTTTCTTGAATGGAGAAGTGAAGATGCATGATAAGCTTCTAACAAAACTTCTGGATGTTAGAAAGCAGAATCAAAAATCATCTTTCCCGGGCTTCCCTGGTGGCGCAGTGGTTGAGAGTCCGCCTGCCGATGCAGGAGACACGGGTTCGTGCCCCGGTCTGGGAAGATCCCACATGCTGCGGAGCAGCTGGGCCCGTGAGCCATGGCCGTTGAGCCTGTGCGTCCGGAGCCTGTGCTCCGCAATGGGAGAGGCCACAACAGTGAGAGGCCCATGTAACGCAAAAAAAAAAAAAAAAAAAAAAAAAATCATCTTTCCCTGTACTTGGGACACACAAACAAGAGGTGGCTGGTGGCAGTGACCCTGTGGGAGGTCACGCCATACACCAAGCTCTTCCAGGCTCAGTTGGGTCAGGCTCCTAGGGGGAGCCATGAAGTCCTTGGGCTTTTTGTTTAGAAACAAATGCAACAGAATCTACAGAATATTTGCCTATATAAAACAGTGGCTTTCAGAGGTTTTAAACTTTTTCTAAATGCTGACATTGGGGGATGCTTTGGAACTACTTTTAAAACCAATTTTGAAATACAAAATAAAATCAGGACAATTATTTTAAGATTGTATATTATTTCAGTGATGCTCAAAAGGCAGTCCCTAGACTGGCAACATCAGTATCACTTGGAAACTTGTTAGAAATGCCAGTTTTTAGGTCCTTCCCCAGACCGACTGGATCAGAACCTCTGAGGGTGAGACCACCTACCCTCCAGGGGATTCTGATGCTACTTATCTTGGAATCACACTTTGAGAATCACTACGATTTGACCAAATCAATATTATTCAGTTTAATCATTTTTTCATCGTATCCTCTAACCATCCTTAAATGATTGGATAGCTTCTAGAAAGCCACCCTCAGAAGATGAAATGCCCTCATCATTGAGGTTTTCCAAGGAAATATGCTGAAGGACGTTAAGGTAACTATAAAAACAAAACCACAACAAAAAAGTGCAAGAACAGCACAAGATTCTATAAAAAGTTTGTTGAGAAGGAGATAACACTTCTTTGAATAAATATATACTCAAGCTGTCTGACAACATGGTTAGGGAAAAATCTGTTACCTTATAATTCAAACTTAACAGAATTGAAGTCATATTTCTCTCTTCTGACTTATTTTCTGTCATCTCTCCATGATATGTGTACTAATCAATTCATCAACTGGAGCATGTAAGCAGCTGGAATGTTCCATTTTGCACTTCATCGTTGGGCCTAAGGACACTCTTTCACCCCCATTATCTTATCAGTTTATCTCCTTAATAACGTTGCTAATCACAGTACCTGATAGACACACATTCCTCAAGTGCTTCACCAGCTGGTGGGTGACGTTTCTATCTTCCACAGCACAGGGGGCCTCCAGTGGGGAGTACTACAGGTTTGCATGGCTGTAAGTTGAAGAGAGGAGTACCGGCTCTTGTAGGCTTTAATTTGCCAATTCTCTTAGTATGCTCTTTTACTAGTGAAGAAACTCATAAACATTTTTTTTTACTACCCAATATAAATTTATATTTTCTCTGTAGAAAGGTGAAATTGTTTTTTTTAATTTTTATTGAAATATAGTTGATTTACAATATTGGGTTAGTTCCAAATGTATAGCAAAGTGATTCAATTATACATGTAAATCTATATATTCTTTTTTTACATTCTCTTCTATTATAGGTTATGACAAGATACTGAGTATAGTTCTCTGTGCTATACAGTAGGTCCTTGCTGGTTATCTATTTTATATGTAGTAGTGAATATATTTTAATCCCACACTCTTAATTTATCCCTCCCCCACCCCTTTGGTAACCATAATTTTGTTTTCTATGTCTGTGAGTCTGTTTCTGTTTTGTAAATAAATTCATTTGTATTATTTGTTTAGATTCTACATATAAGCAATATCATATGATATTTGGCTTTCTCTGTCTGGCTTACTTCACTTAGTATGATAATCTCTAGGTCCATCCATGTTGCTGCAAGTCTGAGTAGTACTCCACTGTGTATATATACCACATCTTCTTTATCCATTCATCTATCAGTGGACACTTAAGTTGCTTCCATATCTTGGCTATTGTAAATAGTGCTGCTATGAACATTGGGGTGCATGTATCTTTTCAAATTATGTTTTTCTCCAGAAACTCATAGGCATTTGTAGAATGATAATTTTTTTTAAAGAAACGACTGACTTATTTTGAAATCCATCTTTAGGTACATTGCTCCTTTTTTCAGACACACAAATTCAGGATAATACAAAGGAAGACAGTTGTGGTTTTACTAAATGAGTGAATTCATGGCAACATTACATAGTCAAAGGGGTTTCTGTCTTAACACAAGTGGTTAGAATTCTAAATAGCTCTAAAGCTCTCCTTCTGTTGATTTATATTCAGAACAAAAACCCCAAAAAACCAAGAAAACAAAACAAAAAAGCCCCCTACTCTATAAACCAGGGAAGAACATCATGTAGACAGATTATATAGATATCTTAGCTGCTGTGTCAGCAGTTTTCCATACTCAGATTAACAGACAAAGAGACTGTCTCCTGACATCTGTGTTTATGTGCAGCAAGACAGACAGACAAAGACAGTCCCACTAACTAGCATGAGTTGTATGTACATTTCTTGTCACTTATTACCAAATGGATTATTGCCGCCCTCAGAGAAATGCAAAAGCTTTTTTCTTTAATGGAACAAAAGTCTGGACACACTTAATAAACTCCTTTTGAAATGAAGAAGTGATGTATTTTATAGCATGTCTTTTAGACTTTATTTCAATTACTTCTTTTTAAATTCCCTACTCTCTGGTGTCTTGGTGCCAGGGGAGACATTTACCATGACCTCTCACTTACTCTTCATTAAATTCTAGTAGATGGTAGAAGAGTGTGCAAGACACAGAGCTTTAATTGGTAAAAGAGAATCAGACCTCTGTTCTCCTCCTTCCAACAGTCAAAGTGTTTTCTCATTAGGAAATCAGAAGGGTAGGCCTCTCACGTCAGACATGCTTTATTGCTGGTAAAATCCACAGTACCTGTTCTACTTTCTCTCACCCTGCAAATGGAAAAAAAAAAAAATTGCCAAATAGGATGACAGCTACAAAGAAGTTCTGGAAAAGTCTGTCTGCTGTCAGGGCTGAGACAGATTTCTAGGGCACTGCATTGTTCCTTCCCATCCTAGGAAAATGTAGAAGGCCACAGTTATTCCACAGGGAAACACTAAGTTACCAGCTCGAATAACCTGGGTTTCATGCCAAGCCTGCCCCCCATTTAGATATTGATAACATATATATTTAAAAGAGCTCTTTGGTTACAATAACCAGATGACCTGGAGGAATCTGGTTGTCTTTAGATACAGCCTAGCAAGAAACCCACTGGGTTAATTTTACTTTCAAACTTCAGTCAGGAAGTATTGAGTATCTGGGTCCCGGTGTTAAGAAAGAGCCTGAGCTTCATTAAGCTAGGAGGAACGAAGGACATTTTGATTGAGATGTCTGTCTTGGATGGGAGAAGAGGAGGGTGGTCTTGGACCAGAGGTTCCCATTCCTTACAGGAAGAGAAGATTGTATCCAAGTGCCATGCAGGTGTCCAATGAGCATCTCAAACTCATCCTTCCCATTGCTGAAGTTCTCATCCTCTCCCCACCCCCTCTGCCTCACACACTCTTCCCTATACCAGCTGAAGACAGCCTCATCCTTCCGGCTGCTCAGGCCAAAGACCTTAGAGACATCTCTGGCCCCTCTCTTCCTTCCACCCCTTTCATCCAGTCTCTCAGGGTATCCAGTTGACTCTACCTTCAAAATAAACTCAGGGTCCATGGATATCACTCTGGTAGTAGCTACCACCATCTCTTCTAGGAAACCTAGACACTCCACCCAGCCCACGCACACATGCAGTCTATTTGCAACATAAAAATCAAAGTGAATCTTTTAAAAACTTAAGTCAGATTATGTCATATGCTTTGTCCTTCTGCCTATGGCAGCCTTTGCATGGGCTGTTCCCTCATCTGCTCCAGGAATATGCAAGGAAATACCCTTTGCTCCTTCAAGTCTTTTTCAGATTTCACTCTCGCAATCAGGCTTACTCTGGCCTCATGACACTTGTCCTCAGTACTCCTAAATCCTCTTTAACCTGATCTGTTCTTCAATGGTATTTATATATTAACACACCATGTCTTTTACTTATCCATTACAGTTTTTTGTTTGTTGCCTTTCTTCTTTCACTAGAATATATACTTCACAGTGACTGGGATTTGGGGCTATTGTGTTTACTAATGGATCCCAAGTGCCTGGAATAGTGCCTAGAATATATTAAGCTTTTAATAAATATCACTGAATGAGTGAATAAATTATGTTCACATGTGAATGTGGAGGACTATATTCAAGTGTTACTATGGATATTAAAACTCTGAAAACAAAACATCGAATACACATACACACACATATGGAAATCTAGATTTTCATGATAATTATTTTTTAGGTGTTTCTCCCTACTCAGTTTATGAAACTATGCATGGAGAAATGAAACCTTAATAGGCTTATATGAAATGATCTATGTAAGTACTTAAAATGGAAAAAAAAAGAGATTACATTAAACCCTTGAATTTCTACAGCTGTCTAAGATGAATTCTTCTCCTTGTTAGGAGTTTATTAAATGATGAGTCAATTTCCTTTTTTTCTATAAAGCTTTCTCTCAAATTTTTGTTGTGGCATATGTTTTTAATCCACAGTTACAATAATATAGTTATTAAATTAAATGAGTGCATTTAGCATAATTATCTTAAGTCGATGAAAACTGTATTTTCAGCCACTTGGTTCCAAACTGCATTCTTTATTCAATTTCATGTTGATGATCAAATTCCTCTTTGCTGTGAGCAAAAGCTCTTGATCTATCCATCTTCCAGCTCTACAGAACTTGCTGGCAGACTCTAGGAAAAAGCTACTAAAAAAGAAAGTCTCATTTAAAAGTAGCTAAACTGTATTGTGTTAGATGATTATGGTGTTTTTTAGTACCCACCCTGGAAACAGCCTTTCTAAAACCATGTTATTTTCGTGGAATGTGCCAGTGATGCAATTAAGCATAACAAGCAGAGAACTGAACTGTCAGACCTTTGTAACACACTGGAAAAGTTGTAGCGAGGTTAAACTCCCAAATCCAGCCATCACTCTAGACCAAGCAACACATTTCAAAGTAAGACACTTTCCCCACGGAAAAAGAAAGGTGCAGCCTCCTTTGTCTTTAGCGAGCGCCCCCTTGTGGCCGTGCTGTGAAAACCACTCGGGCTGTGGTTCTGGTGGACTAGAACTTGCTCAAGGTCCAATAGCAATACCTGCACCTAATTGGTCATGAGCTACTCCACGCAGGGTAACCTGAGTGCGGGGAAAACTTAATTTACATAATCAGTAAATTTTAATCACAATTTTTAACAATAATGTGTGCCCATCCCACAGCTAATTGGAATAGCTTTTAAGAGACCAGGGTCTGGAGGCAGGCTTCTCCCGCAGCTACCAGTCATTTGAAGTGAGGATAGGAATCACACCTCTCTCAGAGAATGATGTGAGGATTAAATGTGAAGCACCCAGCACAGTGCAGGATGTGTCAATGCTTAACAAATGTTCACTGTTAATATTATCTCATTCCTACATCCAGCTTGTAAGAAAAGTGCCTTCTTAGAAAACCCTCTGGACTGGTGCCTACTCATCAAAAAAACAGTTTCAGACTAACTGAAATTCGTGGAAAATAGGCTTCTGATACAGAAACAAGAAAAATGCATTTACTTTGGGGTAAAATCCATTAAAATGTTCTGCAAATGAAATCTTATCTGGATCAGGTAAAGTTGCTGGAACCCCAAAGACAGTAAAAGTCTGTAACATAAGCTGGTGCTATCAAAAATTTATGCATCAGATCACAGGGAGGTATATTGCTCTTTTATCTCACTTAAATTTATTAGGCACTTAAAAAATCATAACTAAATATCCAGGCCTACTTAGCAATTTAATTTGCTTTATTTTAAGATTATACTAATTATACTGATTTAAATACAAGTCAAGTCTGCTGCATTGTTTGATGAACTAATAAAAATCTATCTGGACTCCAGGCATGATAAGAAAATAAAAGATACATATCAATGTTGGAATGAGCACCTAGGTACCAGAAGATTAATATCTTCCAATTCCTGACATATCAAATTGTTCACAACTCTGTTGTCTTTTTTTATAATTCCTTAAAGTCTTAAACATGTTTAATAGTTGAGGATAATACATGTGAAGGATTGAAATAATTCAAATATGCATCTCTCACTTTATAACCAACAATCCTGCTATGTTCAATTCACCAAACGTTTACGACAGAATACTATGCACTAAGCTCTATGCTAAAGGGACAACTGGGAACACAGAGATGAATAGGAGATGGTCCCTGCCTTCAAGGAGATGAGAGAAACATACAAAGATATCATTAAAATTGCAAGTGGCATATGCAGTCAGAGAAATATTTGCAAGGTGCCTAAGCTGTAAAATGGTTGGGTGAGAAGGAACACACATTTGGGCAGAAGAAAGGTGGTTCATGGTAAGAATAAAACAATTTTAGAATGATAAAGGGAAAAGAGCTTTCTAGGAAATGAGACTAACACGTGGGGAAGTGCAGGTACATTCAGAAATCCTGCATGTTCCGTTCAGCTATGACATAGCTTGGTGTTTTTGCCATTATCATACCTTTGGATTTTGCCCTAACTGAAATCATTCTTTTGATCCTTAGTTCTGGCGTTTTTCCAGAATATCGCTTCATTAAGTCCTGTTACTTTATACCCAAAATAAAGCATAAACAGATTCTAATGTTCAACCCCAAACAGTCCAAAAACAAATAAACACATCACTATTGCACAATATTGCCCAGGTCCTTTAAATTTGAATATCATTTGTTCTGTTTCTCTCTGATAAATACTATGAAATTTGGACTTTTTAATAAGCTTTTTTTCTATATCACCCATTCTACATCTACATAGAATTCTACATTGAATTCATCCCACTGAATACTGAATGAGTCCAGTGATTGTGCGCAAAGGAATAGGATATTCTGGATGGGGAAAGCAGTTTGCCATGGGGTTCTTTTCTCTATAAATAAATCCTCTTATCTTCAGGGCAACTCCATAGGACCTGAACTTCACTTTTATAGAAAGAGAAGGAAAAAATAAAGGAAAGGAGAGAGGGAGGGAGGGAAGGAAGAAGGAGAGTAGGATAGGCTAATACGAAGTTTGGGCCCCAAAAAGAGCTCTTTTACAAGGAGAATTGTGAAATAGGGGAATGTTAGCACTTCAGCTACCCTAAATGGCAAGGTGGAAAAAAAGAACTCTCCCCACGAGTCCTCAGAACTCGGTTTGGCCCTGGGGCTGACAAAAACTAGGGTAAGGGTAGTATACTTGTATACCCCACAAGGCTTTACAGCTTTGGAAGAACAAGGAATTAATACCTGACTGAAAAGATCAACAGTCCCAAGGATGTCAAAAGCTGCAAGGATGATAAGTATTCCTGAAATGCCTCATGGGCAACAGATAAATATAGGTTGGAAGCAACGAAGATGTCCTTCTGAAGGTGAATGGATAAACTGTGGTACCTCCAGACTATGGAATTTTATTCAGTGTTAAAAAGAAATGGGCTATCAAGCCATGAAAAGGCATGTAGAAACCTTAAATGCATGTAAACAAGTGAAAGAAGACAATCTGAAAGGCTACACACTGTATAATTCCAACTATATGACATTCTGGAAAAGACAAAACTATATAGAGAGTAGACAGATCACTGATTGTGGGGGGAGTGGGGGTGGAGATGAATAGGCAAAGCACACAGAATATTTAAGGCAGTGATAATATTCTGTATGATATTACAGTGATGGATGGATGTCATTATACATTTGTCCAAACCCATGGAATGTACAGCACCAAGAGTGAATCCTGATGTAAACTATGGACTTTGGTTGGTTATGATGCTTTAATGCAGGTTCATCCTTGGTAAAAACTGTACCACTCTGACATATAAACAATGGAATATTACTCAGCAATAAAAAGGAACAACATTGTGCCATTTGCAGAGATGTGGATGGACCTAGAGACTGTCATACAGAGTGAAGTTAAGTCAGAAAGACAAAAACAAATATGGTATATTAACGCATATATGTGGAATCTAGAAAAATGGTATAGATGAACTTATTTGCAAAGCAGAAATAGAGACACCGACGTAGAGAACAAATGTATGGATACCAAGGAAGGAAGGGAGGGGATGGGATGGATTGGGAAAGTGGGATTAACATATATACTCCACTATGTATAAAACAGATACCAATGAGAACCAACTGTATAGCACAGGGAACTCTACTCGGTGTGCTGTGGTGACCTAAGTGTGAAGGAAACCCAAAAAAGAGGGGATTATATGTATATATATAGCTGATTCACTTTGCTGTACAGCAGAAACTAACACACATTGTAAAGCAACTGTACTCCAATTTTTAAAAAAGTACCACTCTGATGAGTGATGTTGATAATTGGGAAGGTTATGTATGTCTGTGGGCAATGGGTAAATGGGAAATCCTTTTCAATTTATTGTAAACCTAAAACTGCTTTAAAAAATATCAAATCCTAAAAAGTAGTCTGGAGAGGGAAAATATAAGGGAACAATTTTCAAGAACATGTGAGTACTTTGCTCCTGGTCATACAGATAGTAAATAGCAGAGCTAAGTTGGAAACTAGTCTATTTTACCTCAAAGCCTCTCCTTATTTTCATAAGATAAGGAAGCTCAATTGTTACTTAGTTTACACTTTAAAGTGGAGTCCAAAGAAATGAGGCCTCCATTCCCCCAAAACAAGAGGGAAGAGAATATTCTCAATTCTTCTCAAGGCCTCCAAATTGTTTGCCAGATTTAGCAAATGAAAATACAGATGCCCAGTTAAAATTGAATTTCATATAAGGAATAAATATTTTTTAGTTTAAATAGGTACCAAATATTTTACACTAAATATTTATTTGTTGTTCATCTGAAATGCAAATTTAACTCAGTCCTGTATTTTATCTAGCCAACCATATTCAGTACACTACATTGTGGCACTCCCAGCATTAGTTTGTATTAAACAAATTAAAAATGAAGAAAACTCAAAAGTCAGTATTCTAGTGCATATGATTATTTCCTCAAAGCATTAGAGAAAAGCTATGTGCTCTATGCTGTTTTCACTGAAGCAGCCAGCAAATATGCTCAGAATTTTCTCTGAATTGTTGAGTAGATCTGCAAAACAACAAATACTGACAAAAAGCCTTCAGGGAAGCTTTAGTTATCCTGTGTACCTCATTGTAAGCGATTCCGGGGATTCTCTAGCATATGATTCACTCTGGAAACAAAAACAAGAGAAATAATTTGTGTTTACTGAGACTAGTGTCTGTCAACTCATACCTAGCTACCATTGTCACTTTATTCCCACACGGAAACCCAGTTCCTTTTTAACATACTGGACAAAAGATGAAATCATCTAACTGACGCTATAGCAACAGGGAAACTTTATGCTTTTGGAACGTAAAATTACTAAATTTGACATGTAATTAAGAAATTGGGGTTCACATTGACTTCCTAAAATTTAAGGATGTTTAATGTACTCAGAACCCTAATTTAGATCCCATGCAGTCAGCCTCTTTATTTGCCTGCAGTTTGGGGGTCTGAACACACTTAAGGAAGAGTTGAGTCATTCCAGAACCACGACAACATCTGCCATGAGTGTGAGTTTCCTGGGTATGTGATTGTAAGCTGCATTCCCTACTTGAATTTGCTTTATGATCATGTGCAAGTTCTGTGGCCTCTCTGTACCAGACTGTCTGATATGAAGCCTGATTAGGCCATGCCATGTTTGTGTAACCAAAGCAAATTTTGGTTCTACCTCACCAGGATTGTTGGGAGGCATCAAAGAACATGTAGAAGAGTGCTAGGCACTTAGTAATTCTCAACCCATGCTATTTCTTTAATTTTTTTAGCAAAAGTAGTCCTATTACATACACTATCGTACAAAGATAAATGCCAGTCATTGGCACAGCAGCATATGAAACAAGTCTGGATCTCAGTGTCCTTAAAGATGAGATGAGGAAATGTGAGAAACCATCATTAAATAGTGATATGTAAAATAATCTATGATAATTACTTACAAGTGGTACTGATCGCTGTTACAAGGCACCTTTGGCAGATGTTTCAGATGGCCAAAAACAAAACCAAAAATAATTCAGCCATCCCTTTTGGGTAGTAAAGTCAACTTTTCCCATTCACTGACTATGCGTCTGTCCAAGTCCTCCAGTATCTAATCATTCTCCATTATATTATCATCTGTGAGAGCCCAAATTGATGTAGAAGGGGTTATACAGGAAAATCCCTAAACTTGAAAGAACAGGAAGACTCCAAGAGGCATAGTCCCTTGCTCACGTTCAGTCAGCAAGTTGGTGGCTGTGATAAGCACCACCCCAAATGGCCCTTATTGATCCCTGCCTCCTGGTATTCATACCCTTACATGAGCCCCTCTTGTGGTGTGGGCTGGATTTAGTGATTTGCTTCTATGAATTTAGTAAGCAGGCGTGATGGTGTGTGACTCTGAGATGTAGGTCATAACAGGCAGCATTTCCTCTCTCAATCTCTCTCTCTCTCTCTCCCTCTCTGTCTCTCTCTGGTCTCTATCTCTCCCCACAATCACTCTGTTGGAAGCCAGCTTCCAAGTCATGAGCTGCCAAATAGAGAGGCTCCCTTGGCAAGGAAGTGAAGTCTTCTGCCAACAGCCATGTGAGTGAGTTTGAGGGTAGAATCTCCATCCACAGTCAAGTCTTTGTATGAATGGTGCCCTGAGCAACAGCTTGACCACAGCCTCATGAGTGACTGAGTCAGCACCATCCGGCTAAGCTTCCAGGACCTGGCCCTTATAAACGGGCTGAGATAATAATTTGTTGTTTTAAGCTGCTAATATTTGAGCAAACATGTTCTGCATCAACAGATAAATAATAGAGACAGAGCTATTACCAGAGCATAACGTTCTTGCCGAGCAGATAGCAATTTTATCTGAGTAAAGTGTGGAATCAACATCATTTGTTCCTAAATTTTCACAACAGACCTCAGCAATCATATAAAGGGAGTTGAAATGATTAGTTTAAGCAATGCTATTATTAGTTCAAAGTTGAAATTATTTTTTCAAATGGGCTCATTATTCAGCTATAAAGAATTGAAAGTACTATAGCATTCTTTTTTTGCGGTACGCGGGCCTCTCACTGGTGTGGCCTCTCCCGCCGCGGAGCACAGGCTCCAGACGCGCAGGCTCAGCGACCATGGCTCACGGGCCCAGCCACTTCGTGGCATGTGGGATCTTCCCGTACTGGGGCACGAACCCGTGTCCCCTGCATCGGCAGGTGGACTCTCAACCACTGCGCCACCAGGGAAGCCCTATAGCATTCTTTATTTACCAACCATCCTTGGCCTCAGTTAGCATTTCTGGCTTTTTACTCTGGCTCAAACTAACCAGGGCAGACCTCAAATCCACCTCTCCTGTTTAAGGTGGATAAACATTTCTTACAATTCCTGCAGGTGATGACAACTCTTGCAAACACAGTGAGCACAGGTGGATTGGATTTTTTATATTGCGACAACAAAACCAAGAACCGAGGACTTAAAATAGATTATATTTTTCAGACACAACACTATTTACATAGCAATCATTTCAAGTAGTTTAATCCTGGCTTTACCCCATGAGGAAAACATACTAAACAGTCGCTCCCAGGTCATTAAAAATATATCAGGCTTAGGTAAGCATAAAAGTGGAGGTAAAGCTGAATCCATGCTAACTCCAAGAGGCATTATGTCATAACTGTCAGTTATCTCTAGTTGCTTTTAAGGTTCTCTTTTTATCCTTAACTTTCACCATTTTAATGATAATGTGTCTTGGTGTGTTTGTCTGAGTTCATCTTATTTGGAACTTTCTGGGCTTCCTGGAGCTGGATGTCTGTTTCCTTCCCCAGATTAGGGAATTTTTCAGCCATTAGTTATTCAAATAATTCTTCTGGCCCTTTATCTTTCTCTTCTCCTTCCGGGACCCCTATAATGTGAATGTTATTCTGCTTGATGTTTTCCCAGAGATCCTTTAGAGTATCCTCACTTTTTAAAGTTCTTTTTTCATTGTGCTGCTCTGTCCAGTCTGGGTATTTTCATTGCTTTGTTTTTCAGCTCACTGATTCATGCTTCTCTTTCACCCACTCTGCTGTTGAACCCCTCTCTTGTATTTCTGAGTTCAGTTATAATTTCTGTTTGGTACTTTCTTGTATTTTCTGTCTCTTTGTTGAGGTTTTCACTGTGTTCATCTATTCTTCTCCTGAGATGAGTGATCATTCTTATGACCATTACTTTGAACTCTATCAGATAGCTTCTTTCTCTCTGTTTCATTAAGGTCTCTTTCTGGGATTTGCCTTGGTTTGGATCATATTCGTCTGTCTGCTCATCTTGCCTGTCTCTCTGTGTTTGTCTATATGTATTGGACAAAATCGCTACCTCCCTCTGTGTTGAAAGAGCGGGCATGTGTAGGAGCTGATCCCTGTGACCCACAAGCACAATCTCCCCTGGCCACCAGAGACAGGCTTTCCATGCACACCCCTTGTTCACTGTGTGTGCCCACTGACTGTTGTAGGGCCCTGGCTGCTGTTAAGGGGAGAGGGGTTTGAATGGCTTGCTAGTCCCAGGTGTGGCTTGGTTTCTGTGCAGAGTGGGCAAAGTTCAGAGAGCTGACTTGGCCTGGTTGTGGGTCGGCTGCTACGCAGGGATGGCTGGGCTCAAAGTGCTTGCCCAGCCTGGTGGTGGCTCAGGAGCCATGTGGGGTGGGTGGGACTCAGGGCACCCACAAATGTCTATTATGGCTCAGCTGCTGTGAGGCTAGGGTGGGGCTTAGGGGACTCACCCCTCTCAGCTCTGTGTGGGGAGTGCAGGGCTCAGGGCACTTGCCCAGTCCAGCCGTGGTTCAGTTTCCTCATAAGGTGGGTGGGGCTCGTGGTGTTCACCCAGCCTGGTGTGGCACGAAAGCTGTGTGGGGTGGGTGGGATGCAAGATGCTCACCCAGCCCACTTATGGCACAAGGTGAGCAGAGCATGCCCTTTGGTGCTAGAAGGCTTGGGGAGGGGGCACCGAAAATGGTGCCCATCAGTGCCATCACCAGCAAGTTAGGATGAGATTGCAAAAATGGTATTCATCAGTGTTTCCATCCCTGGATAAAGTTCCTGCAGGTTCCTGCCTCTCTAGCAGCTGCTTTGAAATTAGTAAATGGATCTCCTTCACTTATGGTCTAGCTGCATTTCAATCGGTTGCTTTTGCACTGGATTTCAGGGCCAGTGTGTTTGCGCTTGAGCACATTAAGGGCAGGAGTTCCATTTCCTACATTTCTATGATTCACCTGGTCTTAAACCCATTGATTTTCAAAGCCACATGTTTTGGGGACTTGTCTTTCCAGTCCAGCACCCAGGGGAGAGTTCTGTATTTTGGAATTTCTCCTGACTGTGGGGTCACTACATCTGGAATGGGGTCCCAGGCAGGACTATGTCTCCTCCTCTCCTACCCTTTTGGATGTGTCTTTTTCTGTCCTTTGTTGTGGAGGCACTGTTCATCTAGTTCTTGGGTCCTTTTCCGAGGAAAATTATTCTCTGCGTAGCTGTAAATTTATGTCCATGGGAGGAGGTGAATTCAGGGTTTTCTTACTCCACCATCTTGAACCCTTCCAAATCTCAAGATTCTTAACCTAATCACATCTGCAAAGTTCCTTTTACCATGTAAGATAACATGTTCTCAGGTTCTAGGGATTAGGACATTAACATCTTAGGGGGTCATTATTCAGCCTACCACATGCATGTATAGGAGCCATAAATTAATACCTCGTAACAAATTCTGTTCTCTTCCATTTTCTTCTCTTTTCCAGGGTAAAAATTTTCTTGTCTTCTTATCTTACTTTGCTTTAAATACTTGGACTTTTTATAGAAATTTCACTAAGTTCAAAGTTGCCATATTTGGATTGATCTTACATAGAAGGAGATTTGTTAAGCTGGCCCCTGGTGAGAGTATTCAACAGCGTTCGTTCAATAAGCAACTTTTGATTACAATTTGTATAGCAGACAAAGTGGTCAGCCTTAGAGATACAGAACGTAAATGCTAGGATTCTCCATCTCCTGGAGCCTTATCAGGCTCAGAGCACCAAGGAGAACATCTGAGAGAACAAGAAGAATCATTAGATGAAGTTGATGATCACAAATGTAATAACAATAAAAGTACACGCTTATATGGCATCTTCTATGTGTCGGGCACTATTCTATGTGCTTGTGTGTTAGTTTATTTAATAGAAAAGATGATAATCCTGAGATTGTGAATTTAATTCTCTGAAGCTACCCATCTGGACATCTTGTAGACTTTATTCCAGACTGTCTTTGCATAATATCTCATGACGTGGATAGCCTGGAATTTTCCAGGTCTTTAAAAGTAAGTTGTGCAATTTTAGTAATAGGCCTGATTCCTAAACATCTTAAGTTTTTAAAAATACACTCATTCCTCTCTATTTACATGCAGTGCTAGCAAGTTCAAGGAAAGGATAATCCTTAGATAACAAATTAGAGGACAGCTGCTGCTTCATAAGGAAAACTATTATTGTTTTTCCCCAATGAGACATCTAAAAAAAAGTTTTCCCTTTATTTCACCTAAAAATTCTTAAAAGTCTTTACCTTAAAAAGCCAGTTTGAATGATCCCTGATCTATGCAACTAGAATCTTGGGATTTAGCTCTCTTTTACTAACTAGCTATTGTGATCTTGGATGAGTAACCACTGTGGGTTTGAGTCTCTTCGTTGGAAATATCAAAATGGTCTCTTTTAGCTCTAAATCAGTCATTGGCCTATTTCTTGCTACTGCCTATATAGTCTGGCTGAGAATTTCAAGTTAAAGCTCGTTCTTAAACACTATACCTGATTTAACTTCTAGCTCAGTGATTTTCTGAGGGTTTTCACTGGTATAGAAAAAAAGAATAATTCTGAGTTATGAAATGCCATGAGAATCATCTATATCAAATCAATGAGTATACAACTGTATGGCTCCTACTGATGAGACAACATTTCAAACTCGCCATGATTGCTCTTGTTTAATGTGGCTTCCCTGTATCACTGCTTTCTGAATATAATAACATCATCATCATTAATTATAATTACACCTAATCTGCCAGCTGGTGATTATTTTTCATTCTTGACTTTTTATATTTTGGATTTTTTTCTTTTTAAATTAACCTTCCCATCTGCAGTATATGTAAAACTTATAATTGCCTTCTTATTGCAAAAAGTCTCTACAGGCCCCGCTTTCAAAGAGACACATATGTAAGACGAAAGAAAATCAAAATCTCATGTTTTTACTACTTGAATCTCATTGTAGCACTTCCACTTCTGTTCAAGCCAACCAGTCCTTAAAGCATTTCTAACTCTCTCATCCCAATAAAGCCATACAAAAGGAATCCCCTCTTTAGTCGTCTGGCTGTGCTTCATAAACTTTTTACAAAAGATCATGCTCTAATCTGCTATCACTAAGGTAACTACATAACATTACTGTGGATGAGAATCTGGCCAATTACACAATTTCACAGTCCTGCTATTAAGTTTCAAGTAATTGCTCAACTCTTGCATAACATGAGCTATTAACATAGCTTATCATGTAGCATGCCAGTATTGAATTTCCATCTGAGGGGTTATTTAATAATGGCATTGAAATAAAAAATGAAATCTGTAGACTCTGAGCAACATCACTGCTTTTACATGCTCTGCAGTCTGTAATAGGCTATTAGATAAAAGACAGTAATGTATTCTGGAAGAGCAGGCCCATTGACAATGAATAAAGGGCATGATTTTATTCTTGCTTCACAAAGAATGATGTCTGTATCTTTCTTAAAAGAATTATAGTCTTCAAAATCTCCCAGACTTATATTCTTCTGTAGCTGGTATATAGCTCTTGTTCTATATAATATCTTAAGAAGGAAAGCCAGGAATATTTTAGAATATATAGAAAGATATCTAAGAACATAGATGTTTTGAAGTGTTATTAAAGTCACTGAAAATTGTAATATCAACATCTACATAACTAATGAAGAATAAGGAAGAAGGAAAATATTTCTTTAATAACATTTGTAAGAGTTAGTATATATAATTTTAAAAATATATTTTCCACTAATAAAACAAATATTTACAATGTGGATGTTTTAAATTCTTAGCCTTATATGCATGTATATTTCTTAGTTTCTCAAATATTTAACACTGGGACAATTTCTACATAAATATTGATAAATTTTACTGTTTTAAATGCTTTAAAAAATACATGAGTAATTCTCAAAGGAGTTGATGATCTCTGATTTCTCTGTGATCAGCCAAGCACTCCAGAGCAATGCAAATGGAATTTTCAAAACCTCCAAGAGCCAGAGCCATCAGAACTCAAGCTGAGCATACTCCAGTTCTGTGGCTGTTTTTACCCTACAGCAACTCTGTATAAGAGGGAATTGGAAAAAGACACAACTTTTGTTTAAAAATAGTAATGTAACCTTAAATTACTATAGTGATACTCTGGTGACTTGTAGGGATTTCAAAGTGTCATGAGCTCCCTTCTTATGCTGTTTATACTGATCCTTTAAATTTCCTATCTGATAAAGGGAAAATCATTGAACACAGTTGAAAAATTTGGCAAGTATTTGAAATATTGAGCAAAAAGGAGAAAAAAAAAGTGAAGAAACTTTCCATGCCCTTTACAGGTCCGGAAACAATTCTGAGTGTGATATTCCCCTTTGATTTGCAAAAAATCGTTTAGAATTCTAAATATTGAATTACACTACAGCTTAGTGATGTTTTTCAGTTTATGCTATTATAGGGCAATCTGCGTTTGACAGTTTGAAACAGCAAGTATTGGCAAGTCAATATTTTTAACTGGATCTAAAGAAGAAACATACGTATTGATAGGAAAAAGAACTATCTTGCTTATTTGAAGAGAGATCATTGGGGCCGTCAGAACACAGTCCACTAGTTTGAGAACTAAACTTCATTAAAAAACAAAGAAAGGCATTATTACAGCAACTGTTTTAAAACAAAAGAAAGGTCTATTTTATTAAGGCATCACACAGACTACAAAATAAGAAAACCCACTGACCGAAAAAAGAGGATCTGTCTGAATCTTAAAAGGAAAATTAAGCACAGGATCATGGTTTGCCCATCTATCATAGCAAAAATGTTATTTTAGCACTGTAATGGAGACAATGACCTTGTTTCCATGCAAAACCTGGAGTGAGTTACTTTGTAAATTCAGTCAGCTCCATTAACTGCAGCAACTACAAAAAGTTTGAAAATGTATTCAACAAACTTCTTGAAGTTGACTGATCCATCTTATACATAAACAGTGTATTTGGTTTGGAAATATTATATGTATTATGGATGCAAGGACAGAGCGAAAGCAATTTTTTAAAGTTGGAAATTAAGATCTATTCATTCTTTTGCAGTTTTAGCCTATAGCGGGGATATGCTAAAGCTCTTGATTTATAGAATTTGTTCCAAGGGATTGTTTGTATGGAAGGTAAGGAGCTATCAATTTCCTTTTCCTTTTTTTCCTTTTGGATCCACATAAAGGGCATTATCATCACAACCAGCAAACTCACTGTGAAGGCTCATTTCAGGTATAAAGAACCAATTTTTTAAAATGTAAATTTATATATATATATATATATATATATATGTGTGTGTGTGTGTGTGTCTGTGTGTGTGTATGTGTGTATGTATCACTCATCACATGATGTGCCCCATGTGTTCATAATAGAATACTTCATTATTATTATTCAGAAAGGAGTATTTTTATTTTATAAGGAGACAGTTATTAGAACTGACAATTGGCACAGACCTAATTCTGGGCACTAATCCCAGCACTGGTACCAGCTTGTTTCATTATATGGGAGAAAGTCATTCTGCCTCTCTAGGTTTTAATTTCTTCATCTATAAAAAAACAAATTTAGCAGGGTGTTTTATCTTAGAAGAAACCAAATTTAGAATTTTGTATTTGTTTGTTTATGGAACTGGAGGCCAATAACCCCTGTGGACATCTACTATATATGTGGTTATGGCTGGGGGCTTTGTGTTTGGTGGTTTCACTAAAGGGAGAAAGAGCTGTTGATTTTTTATTATGTTTTATTTGATCCCACCCCACACGGGCATCTGACAGCTGAGTTTTCACTTCCCCTTCACCCTCACCATCTTCCCCTGGTCTGCCCTACCAGGCTTGAGTGACTGATTTGGAACTCCTTAGAGTTCCAAAAGAGAGAAGAAAAGCTCAGCAACTAAATCAGATGTGTCCTAAAATGCTGGGTGAATCTGCCATAGGACGTACCATGGGAAAGTTCTCCTTTGATGAGAGGGAGATTTTGCCACCTTACCGCCAGCACCGCGCTGTGAGCTCTATGCTCACAAGCCCACTCATGCCTTCCCCCACAGACCTCAGTGCAACAGGAGTGAGCAGGACAAGAACAGCCACGTCAGATGGGAGCGCATTGCCTGGAAAACGCCCGAAGAAAGATACCCTGATGAGGAACAATGTAGAACATGAGCGTCCCACAGTGTGTGACTATGGGAATGCTCCAGGTAACTGAAGCATGTGTTGAGGAAGGAGAGAGGGTAGACTAAGGTCTTGCATCAGGAGCTAGGGGTCTAATAACCAATCTTAACGATCAGTTTAATGAGACCTCCTTTGCACCTCAGAGAGTAATGGGATACAGTACAGATTATAAAATGATGCTCAATTGGCCATGCAAACGCTCATGACTTACCAACACAATGCCCCTAAAGGTGTCAGAACAGAGGGATACTAGTTTTAGAGCATGTCACAGAGTTCAGAACAATGTCCTGCTCTGACAATGTTAGTTATCTAGTGCCTGTGGAGAGAAGGAGTCCTGGATGACATGGAGACCTGAGCTGTGGCTTTGAGTCTGTCATTGGGTGAGATCAGAACTGTCCCTTCCTCCCTGTGGGCCTCCTCCCACACGGCCTCAAGACCTTAGCTTCCTTCTGTGTTACATGAGCATCCAAATAAAGATAAAATATAGATCCTTTCATTGCTATAATTTTATTACTTCACTGAATACATAAGACCTCATAGAATAGAACAGAATTTTTGGTATAGACAGAAAATAGCAAGCAACAATGCAAAGCTGCATATGATGAATGTTAAATTGTGTGCTGAAGATTAAGAGTTTTTATAAGAATTCAAATCAGTTTACCAGGTTAGGAGCTCTTTGAAGGCAGGAACTATGTCGAAGTTATCTTTCCATCACTACTACCTAACCCTGGTACCTGGCAAGTAGCATCTACTTAATTAAATTATTTTAAGAACACAAGAGGATCGATGAGATTAATGTGTTCTCATAATTATTTTTAACAAAGTAAATTTAAAAATTAAATCCAATAAAAACACACTAACATATATTAAGTAGTTACCATGTTCCAGGCACTGTGCTAAATATTTTTACGTAACTTGAAGCTTCACAGCTTCCTTAAAAGTTAGGTACTATTGTTAGTATCTGTATTAGGTTATCCAGAGAAACAGAATCAAAAGAAAAAGAAAAAAATATATATATATATAAGGAGATTTATTTTAGGAACTAGCTCACGTACTTACAGAGGCCAAGTCCTATAATCTGTTGTTTGCAAGCTGGAGAACCAGGAAAGCCAGTGGTGCAATTGCAGTTCGAGTCCAAAGGCCTGAGAATGAAGGTAACTGATAGTGTGACTCCCAGTCCAAAGCCAAAGGCCTGAGACCCAGGAGTTCCAATGTCCAAATGTTATCGAATGAATCGGGTCCCACTGCTCACGACTTAAAAAATCAATTACATACTTACAAGTGTCAGTAGAAAGGAAAGGTGACTTTAATCAGAATGCTGGCAATCTGGGGAGATGGTGGACTCAGCATCCTCCAAAAACCGCCTTCAAAGATTCAGCTCGGCCAAGAAAGCTTTTAAAGGGAAACAGAGAAGTAATCTCAGTTAATGATTGAGATAAGGGGTCGGAGTTGTCACCATCCCCGACTTCATCCAGGCTTGTTGACGCCTAGTGATCTTCCTCTAGCTGGTGTCTTGTTCACGCAATTTAGTCACATGGTTTGTTCAGGAGATTACTGAAGGGGAAGTTAGGGAAGAGATCTGGTCATCTGTTAATTACTTATTCTTCATTTCTACTTCTTTGATCTATGGAAAGAACCGACAAGTTAGGCAAGGTATTAACTCTTTGTTAAAGTGGTTGACCAGAGGTAAAGCAACTTAAAATACACCAGGCAACAATAATCTTATATTGATCTCTAATTAATCTGGTCTCTTTATACTCATACAAAATGAAATGACTTGATTGGCTTATTAAAAAAATTATGATTAAAATATGTATGAACACCCTGACAAGGGTTTTGTATGGAAACATCTTTTTTACATAGCTAGGAATTCACTTATACTGTTATATTATATAGAGAGAAATGTAACCATTCTCAAAATTATATACAATGCATGAAGTAGCTTTAAAATATTAATATTCCCAGAAGTATTCACAGATCATTTCTATTTTTAAAATATGTGGACTAAGGAAATAATCAGAGATTAGGTCAATCAATTATGTACACATGTATATCTTCAATGGGGTTCATGCTTAAAGACACTTAGCTTAATAAATCCACTTACCTTTGCGTCAATTTTGCTTAGATGTCTCACAGGTTTCTCAAATTTATTATGTTCAAAACTTGACTTTTGATATTTCCCTTACAAATTTCTCTTCCTTTAACACTTTTATCTTACTCCTAACACATTGTTTTCTTACTTTCTTAAGATAGTAAACTGGAAAGTTTCCTTTCACTTCTCTCACCCTCACTCTCCACATCTGACACAAGTACTGTTGTTTCTGTCTTAAGATACGGTTGGCCCTGTCTCTTTCTTCCCATCTCCACTGCCACTGCTCTAGTGTAAGCTGCTGTCATTTTTCTACCTATCACCTGACTTCTATTGCCCTCCTCAAAGTTATTTTCCACTTACAAGCCAGAGCAAACTTGCACAGTTTGCAGAGTACCTTCTTATTTAAGTCTCTTTACATTTAATAAAATATGCAAAATCTTAAAAAAAAAAGAAGAAGAAGCTTAAGAAGTCCTGTAGGAACTTCTATCTGCTGACCTTTCTGAGTTTATCTGACGCCAGTCCCCACTACCAACTCTCGCACCATATCAACCACATGTCTTCTTTTGGTTACAGAAACGTTTTTTCCTGCCCCAGGGCCATTGTACTTGCTGTTTTCTCTCCCTGAGATTCCTTTTCCTTCCTTTTTTCCTGTTAATTTTTTAAAATCCCTTTTAGAATATTTTCATTTATATATATTTATTTGTTGAAATTAGTAAAATTAAAATTTTATATTAAAAAATTTAAATTAAAAAATGATACCTTGTTATTTTAGATTCGCTAATTTTTTCAGCTTTGTTGAAGTATGACTGAAATGCAATAAACCACACATATTTAAAGATACATGCACCCCAATGTTCATTGCAGCACTATTTATAATAGCCAAGACATAGAAGCAACCTAAATGTCCATGGACAGATGAATGGATAAAGAAGATGTGGTATATATATATATATATATATATATATATATATATATATATATATATACACACACACACACACACAGTGGAATATAACTCAGCCATAAAAGAATGAAATAATGTTATTTGCAGCAACATGGATGGACCTAAAGATTATCATAGTAAGTGAAGTAAGCCAGACAAAGACAAATGTCATATGACAGCGCTTATATGCAGAATCTAAAAAAAAAAAAAAAAAAAAAAAAAAAGATACAAATGAACTTATATACAAAGCAGAAATAGACCCACAAATGTAAAAAACAAACTTTATGGTCATGATGAGGGGGGGATAAATTAGGAGTTGGGGATTAACATATACACACTACCATATATAAAATAAACCAGTGAGGAGCTATTGTATAACACAAGGAACTCTACTCAATAATTTGTAATAAGCTATAAGGGAAAAGAATCTGAAAAAAAAATATTTATATATATGTATAACTGAATCACTTTGCTGTATACCTGAAACTAACACAACATTGTAAATCAACTATACCTCAGTAAAAAAAAAAAAATATGCAAACAAATAAATAAATAAAATGTCCAAAAAATAAAGTGAACATCATGATGACTTTTGACATGTGTATTCACTAATGAAACCATCACCATCACTGCATAATGCACATATCCATTACTTCCAGAAGTCTTGTTGTGGCCCTCTGTAATCCCTCCCTTTCTCTTCACTTTGCCCTTATCACTCTCGTCCTCAGGCAACCCATGTTCTGCTTTCTGTAGTTATAGATTCGTTTGCAGTTTTTAGAATTTTATATACATGAAATCTTACAGTATATAAATTTGGTAACAAGGGTGGGAGGGTTCAGGCTTCTCTCCCTCAGTGTAACTGTTACATCCATGATGTTGCATGTAAGAAGAGTTCATTCCTTTTTATTGCTGAGTGCCATCCCATTGTATGGATGCACCAAAATTTGTTTATTCATTTATGTGTTGATAGATATGAGAACTGTTTCCTGTTTTTGGCTATTAAAAATAAAGTTGCAAAAAAAAGTTACTACGAACATTTATTTACAAGTCTTTTTCTCCAGCTTTATTGAGATAAAATTGGTATACACATAATCTGCACAAAATTAATTTATATATTTGATGATTTTGCACATATATACACTCATGTTACCATCACTGCAATCAAGGTAATAAACATAGAAATTACCTCCAGAAGTTTCCTTTTGCCCTTTGCTGTTTGTGAGTATGTGTACGTGTGTGTGTGTACTTTTTGTGGTGAGAAAACTTAACATAAGATTTACTCTTTTAACAAATTTTTAAGTACACAATACCTTATCATTAACTATAAACTGTGTGTTGCACTGCAGGTCTTTGGAATTTACTAGGCTTGTATAACTGTACCTTTATACCCATTGAACAACTATCTTCCTCATATCTTCCTCATCCCATCCCCTCGTAATCATCATTCTATTGTTTGCTTCTATACATTTGACTATTTTAGGTCTTCACAGAAGAAAAATCATGTAGTATTTGTCCTTGTGACCAACTTATTTCTTTTTTTTTGGTGTGGGGGGAGGCAGGTTCAGCATTGACAGTATATGATTTATTGTGGTTTAAAGAGCATCATTCAATGGATCAGTGAGTGGTTGCAAGCTTTTTAATTTAAACAAATTCTGATACTGGTTGTCCTTCCTTCTTCCATCTCTTTCAAGATTATATGTAGCTCCTCCAATGATATTGGTGTCCAGATTTGTCAATTTATTTAAGCAATTTAACCAGACTAGTGTAGGCTTTTCCACTGAGTCAGACAACAGACCTCATTTGTGCCTTGGTCATAAATCCTGATAAAAGGGGTTTCAGAGCAAAAGCAAATTTGATATCTACCATTTAACAAGTAGTCTGGGAAGACTTTTACTTAGAAATCAAAATTTTAATGAAATATTTCAATTCACTATTGCATTTCTGAAGATGAACTAGTCTGATGTAATTCTCTTCTTTCTAAGTTCTTTACTGAACTTTCTGTAATTGCTTTTCATGCAAGATTTCAAACATTTGGCCAGATATACACACTGACACAAAAACTAGCATTTTGAAGTTGATATGCATATACATAGTGGACAACCTCCCTGATTAACATTTAGGATATACAATTCTCCCAAAATAGAGCTGAAAATACCATAGTGTTTTTTGTTTATGTTTTTGTCTTTGCTTTCAAATACTCCACTTGTGGCCCTTCACTTCCTCATTTATTCCCTTTCCTTCTTCTGCCAACCAGATGTGAGTACTGGCTAGGAATCTGTCTTGGCCTCCTGTATTTTTTTCTTCCTGTTTTTCTCTTCCAAGAGCTTTCTCCTTATATAGGTTCAGTTCTCACCTTTATGTGTGTAACATCTCAATCTATGGTGACTAACTTATTTCACTTCACTTCTGCCTTCCAGATCCTTAATGTCTTCCAGGACCATCCATATTGTCACAAATGGTAGGCTTTCCTTCCTTATTAAGTATTTCATTGCATGTATATACACCGCTTTTTCTTAATCCATTCATCTGTCGATGGACATTTGGGTTATTTCCATATCTTTGCTATTGTGATGCCAAAAAATAAAAATAATGCTGCAATATGGGAAGGCAGATAGCTCTTTGAGATTCTGATTTCAGTACTTTTGGATATAAAACCAGAAGTGGGATTGTTGGATCATGTAGCATTTCTATTTTTAATCTTTTGAGGAGCCTTTATACTGTTTTCTGTGTCAACTACATCAATCTACACTCCCACCAACCATGCACAGGGATTCCAGTTTCTCCACAACCTATCCAGTACACACACACACACACACACACACACACACACACACACACACACATATATAAAAGCTATCCTATTAGATGTGAGATGATATCTTACTTTGCTTTTGATTTTGCATTTCCCTGATGATTAGTTATATTCAGCACATTTTTGTATACCTATTGGCCATTTGTATTTCTTTGAAAAAATATTTATTTAGGTCCTTTGCTCATTTTTTTTTTTTTTTTTTTGGTACACGGGCCTCTCACTGTTGGGGCCTCTCCCGTTGCGGAGCACAGGCTCGGGACACACAGGCTCAGCGGCCATGGCTCACAGGCCTAGCCGCTCCGCAGCATGTGGGATCCTCCTGGACTGGGGCACGAACCCGTGTCCCCTGCATCGGCAGGCGGACTCTCAACCACTGCGCCACCAGGGAAGCCCCTTTGCCCATTTTTTAAAGAAAGGTTGAGCTCTGAATTTTTAAAAACTAAACAGTATTTTTAGAACAGTTTTAGGTTTACAATAAAACTGAGAGAAAGAAACAGATTTCCCATATATCCTAGCCCCACACATGCATACCACACAGCACATTACCACCAGAATGGTACTTTTTTTTTTTTTTTACAAAGGAAGAACCTACATTGACACATCATAATTACCCAAACTCCATAGTTTACCTTAGGGTTCACTCTTGATGTTGTACAGTCTATGGGTTTGGACAACTTTATAATGACATCTATCCATTATTGTAATATCATACAGAGTATTTTCACTGCCCTAAAATTCCTCTGTATTCAGCTTATTCATAACTCCCCCACTCTTACCCCTGGCAACCACTGATCTTTTTACTATCTCCATAGTTTTGTCTTTTCCAGATTTCCATATAATTGGAATAATGCAGTATGTAGCCTTTTAACACTGGCTTCTTTAACATAGTAGCAGGCATCTAAATTTCCATCATGTCTTATCATGGCTTGATAGCTCACATTTTTAGCACTGAATAGTATTCCATTGTCTGGATATACCACAGTTTACTTATCCATTCACCTACTAAAAGACATTTTTGGTTGCTTCCAGATTTTAGCAATTATGAATAAAGCTACTATAAACTTATCTGTATGCATGTTTTTGTGTGGTCATAGTTTTCAATTCCTTTGCTCCTAAACATCAAGAAGCACAATTTCTGGATCGTATGATAAGATTAAGTTTAGTTTTGTAAGAAATTGCCAAACTCTCTTTCAACGTGGCAGTTCCATTTTGCATTCCCACCAACAATGAATGAGAGTTCCTGTTGCTCCATATCCTTTTCAAAATTTGGTATTATCAGCATTCTGGATTTTGGCCATTCTAATACGTGTGTAGTGGTATCTCACTGTTTTTATTTTTTTGCCCATTTTTCATCAGATTATTTTGTGTTTTATTTTTGAGTTGTAGGAATTCCTTATAATAAAACCCAATCTGAGGGTTGCATTCTACAAGATAATTGGCCTGTACTCTAAAAACACCAGGGCTGTGAAATACAAAGATGGACTAAAATGCTTTCAAGTTTAAAGGATTAAAGGCTAGGGAGAACTAAACAGAATGTATGAACCTGGATGAAATCCAGAGCAGAGTTTCTTCTGGAATTTCTTCTACAATTTTTGCTAAAAATGACATTATTGGGGCAATATGCAAAATTTGAATATGATCTGTACATTAGATAATAGTACTATATCAATGTTAGTTTCTTAATTTTCATAATTTACTATGGATAAACATCCAATTTCCTTGTTCTCAGAAAACACATACACACTCACAGAAAAGCAACAGTAAGACAAATATGGTTAAATATTAACAATTGAGAAATCTAGTGAATAACTAGAGTACTTTGTAGTATTTTTATAACTTTTCTATAGACTGGAAATTATTTCAATGTACGAACTTATAGGAAAATGTCATGATGCCAAAGAATGGTAAATGGAAGAAGAAAGATTAATTATATACTAGTTTTAGTTTTAAAAAATGTTTAAAACTATATATAATGTATCACTATATATTTACTTAAAATGCTAGAAAGAAAAAAAATATTGATAATATTTAGCTCTAAAGGATGGGATTGTGTGTGATTATAACTTTTCTTCTTTGTATATTTCAATATTATCCAAATACTACAATAGATATTCATTATTTTTATCATTGGGAAAAAAGTTAAACATATTTTATAAGTAATTATATAGCTTAAGGCCAAATATCCATCTCTTGAAAGTTAACATGTATTGTATTCTTTTTTTCCCTTTTCCTCTGATAATTAACATGTACTTGAGTTCCACAGAAGACTGTTTTAACTCTTAAAATAACTTGCTTCTTTGACTATAGTCATAGGCGGTGAAGCTTTTAGTTCCTTATAACTGTAATTGTCTGAAAGCAAGAATAGCTAATAAGAGTAGGGACTACAAGTAAAATGGACTTGGGTTCTAATCTTTTTACTGGCCATGTGATCCAAGATAAATCATCTCATTTTTTAGTTTCTTTATTTTTCAAATAGGGAAAATACTAGTAAAGTATTTCATGAGGTTTGCTATGGGCTGGATTGTGTCCTTACCTAATTCATATGTTGAAATCCTAATTCTCAGTACCTTAGAATATTTGGAGACAGGGTTTTTACAGAGGTAATTAAGTTAAATATGATTATTAAGGTTGGCCCTAATACAATATGACTCGTGTTTTTGTAAGAGGCAATTTGAACACAGACAGATACAGAGAGAATTCAATGGGAAGAAGCACAGGGAGAAGGCGGCCATCTACAAGTTACAGAAAGAAGCTTAGAACAGATCCTTCCCTCAGGGCTCTCAGAAGGAACCAATATTGCCAATACCTTAACCTTGGACTTCCAGCCTCCGGAACTGTGAGAAAATGAATTTCTCTTGTTTAAGCCCTTCAGTCTTTGTTATGGCAGCGCTAGCAAACTATTACAAGGTTATAAGGAGCATTAAAAGAGACCATATGAGTAAAATTTTAGCAAGTGCCTGGTACAAAATATACTTAATAAATGGGATTTATCATTATTGTTTTTAAAATATAGAAGTTCTCGTGATTAACTACAGATTTTTTTCTGTATAGTTAATCCTAAAATAAAATGCAATTGCTATTCTTTCATCAATTCTTAAATCAGAGACTGTGACCTGAAAAATAATTATTATAATTATATATTAAAAGTGACTTTGGAGTTAAACTAGTCTAGCTCTTCCCCTTTTATTTTACTGAGAACAGAGAGATTATATAATTTTTGTCCAGGTAGAAAGCAAGTCAGAGGCAAAACTATTTTTATTGTATAAACCTCCAGACTTTTATGCAAGAATTATTTTATACCACAGTATGTTACTTATAGCTATGCTTGTTTTATCTTATAAAATTGTCACTTTCCCATATAAAAGATATATTTTCTCTTTCTCCTGTTTTCTACTCTTCAAAATTAATTTGTGTTTCCCTATTTCTGTGTAACAGGATATACCTTAATTGTCCAAATTACTTTTTATTATATAGGGACTATTTCTGTCTTTTGACTAGGAAGATCATATCCATGAGACCTCTTTATATTCCAGGAAGCATTAGGATCCACCCTATAAAGCTGGCATCATTACTTTTATTGCCATGGAGTCTGCTGGAATCCTACTTGGAAAGCTGGGGTAAAAGCAGTTGGCCACATTGGAGGAGTACTGAAGTAAAGGTTCATGAGCCCAGACTGACTATGAGGCTGAAGCTGTGCATGGGGGTGGCGGTATACTCAATGTAATTGGGAGACAACCAAGGTCATACATATCTGGGAACAATGCATTGTTTGTGGGTCACTCAGAAACAGGTGCTTAAAAGAAACATATAGGGTTGGAAAGAACCATACATATCAGGATGAACAAGTGAGGATCTGGTCAAGCTATAGTTGGAATATAGATACACTTTCCTTTCACATCTGTGGAAGGAGGAGAGAGATGTGAACTCAGAAAATTGCATGTGGAGTGATTTTTGCCTCAAGAGTTGAGAGGTGGTTTAGAATTCAGGAATTTCTTCTTCCCCTTTCCAGTGTTAATGGATCATTATTTTCAAAGTCACCTTAGAACACCCTGACAAGGAAGTCCTGAGTGGCCAAAACTTGCACAGCATGCCTATAGTAAGTAATAAATAAGACAAATCAGAAATGTAAATATGTTAGTGTACATCAAATTTATCATTTTATTTTTGCAAGAGTAATTTTGAAGACTTTCCAAGAATCAGAAAACCACATGTTAGAGCTTTGCAATTTCTCTGTACTTTGACCAATTCGACAAATAGAGTAAATTGAGAAATAGCAACTCAATGCTGAATTATATTGGAGCAGCTCCTTAAGAAAAGCTGTGGTTTACCTGAGCCAGAGTTTATCGAAATGAATCTAACATTATAAACCCTCTTTGTGATGAATTCTTTGCTTAATACCATGTTTAAAAGAGATGTGAAGGACAATAAAACAACCCACCATCCTGAAACTCTGATGTGTTTCTCACTATTTAGACCCTTTTCTTATGTATCATCCCAGGAACCTCACATTCCCAGTACATTTGTACCACATTACTTGTGTATGCAGTATTGCCATCCTCCCCCCGCCCCCCTCAAAATACCTCTTCTCCATTTCTTCAAACATTTAAGGCTTTCTTTCACAGCTCACATAAAATTCTAGTTACTCTTGGGAATTCCCTGGAAGTCCAGTGGTTAGGACTCAGTGCTTTCACTGCAGCAACCAGATTCAGTCCCTTGTCGGGGAACTAAGATGCTGCAAGCCGTGCGGGGTGCAGTCAGAAAAAATTATATCACTCTCATTGTTTTCCACTACCAGCCCCAACAATCTGAACTTTCTGAAGAGCTCTTATCAAGGTCATTAATGGACCCAGATACTACTTATTTCATCCATGCTATGGCATCCATCATTTGCCAAAGGACCTTAAAGTCACAAGGGGGTTAATGAGTAAGATACTAGCTTCATTCAAGGGATTGAGTTCAGGCATTGAAATTATGGATCCCATCAACATGGGCAACTCGACTTCAAAACCAGCAGGCTGTAAAGTTGAGAGGCAGCTAAAATATCCATGCTCATAAGGGAGAACTGTGTTTGATACCTAGTTCTTAGCATAATGTCTAGTATATAATATATGCTCTCTACTCAATGAATATTTGTTGAACAATAGAATCAACTCCATTAGTTTCTATACAAAAATTCCATTAAAATGCAAATTTACTGAGGACATTTAATCAAAACTAAATTTAAGATGGCTTCTTTTTTTGGTAAACCAGTAATAACTCCTTCTGGCAAGCTTATCACTGTGTGAACACCAAATTGTAGTAAATGTAGACTGATTGTATGTGGAAAATTAGAATGTTGTGATTAACAAATCAGTTAAATGCGCATTCTGTGTGTATGGGTGATTTGCCTAAATGTCTTACGTGAGATTTCCTGATTATAAAGTAGTTTATCAATTATCTTCTCAACTAGATTGGAACCAGTAAGGTGAGAACTTCATCTTCTCTCACCTGGAATGCCCAATTCCACACATGTTTGGCTGTTGATGAAAAATGTGAGACGTAGAGAGAAGCAAGTTGACATAAAGCAACTGTATGATTGCCCATGATTGAAAGGACTTAGAAAATTTTGATCAATCATAGTAACATCAAGGGACAATTTTGAAGCAAGAATCTTTCTCTTGCCAGTTTTCTAGGGGTACTTTCCATTCCTTGCTTTGAACTTGGAGATGAGTCAGTAGAGCAAAAGAAATCAGAGTATTTGGGCAAGGCCCCAACCAAACCACCTTCTCCTCATTGATTTTTCCAAAGCCAACTCCTAGAGGCTAGCCTACTGGCACTCATGACTAGCTCCATGTTATCATCCACTTAGGGCCCTACAGTCCAGCAGTTTGGCCACATATTATTACCAACCATCATTCTGCTGTAACAATCCTTCTGCTGTAACAATCATTCTGCTGAGTACAGTAGACTGTACTTGGTTTTCACCAGGCAAGAGTTAACCTAATTTGTTTCTAATCTAGTTATGTTTAATGATATAGTCACATTACATGCAAAAGTTCAGTGGGGGAACTTTATTACTTGTTAATAATGTCGAATCATAACCAAATCAATTTCAAGTAGCAATGCCTGATATGAGGAAAAGTCCCTTTCATTTCAGTCATTGCTGAGTAAAAATTTGACAGTGGTTTAAATTCATACTGTTAGTGCAAAAACGGTTTTTAGAGAATATCTGGTCCAGATTTCACATTTTCAAACAAGAGATGAGCAGCTTGGGGAAGTTGAGCTCCCTCAGTGCATTTGTGACTCTGTGATAGAAGTAAAAATAGAAGGTATATCTCCTAACTCCTTCAGTTCTACAAGTACTGATTTTTTTTCCTATACTATACCATACTTTCTAGCAACAAAATCTAAAATAAGCAACAAAATTAAATGGCACAATTGTGATCATTTAAAGAAGAAAATGTGAGAACACATTATTTTAATTTGCTTATGTATACTATTTCCAGTTATACTGAAAAGTAAAATGCAAGCATATTAAGAGAAAAATGAAACAGAATGTTTTTTGCTTTCATGATAATGTTTAGTGTTTCATAATTTTGATATTACTGTTTCGAAAAGAATTTAAGGGGGGCTTATTCTTAAACTGTCAGTTATTAAAATGTGTATACAATTTCTATTACAGCATTAATAGAAAAGGCTGGTCTCTAAATGTTGGTGATAAAGATGAATAATTCTCATAACTAATTTCTGAACCATGTGTTTCTTTCAAATTTCATGGGTGTACTAATATAGTTCTCTGCATGTTATATTTCAGAGGTGTATCTTAGAATAATTGTTTCATGTATGTTCAAGACACACAAGCAAAATTCAGTATAATAAAGAAATTCTTGGGCTTCCCTGGTGGCGCAGTGGTTGAGAGTCCGCCTGCCGATGCAGGGGACACGGGTTCGTGCCCCGGTTCAGGAGGATCTCGCATGCCGCAGAGCGGCTGGGCCCGTGAGCCATGGCCGCTGGGCCTGCGCATCCGGAGCCTGCGCTCCGCAGGGGGAGAGGCCACAGCAGTGAGAGGCCCGCATACCGCAAAAACAAACAAACAAGTGCGTTAAGCAGAAAGTTTAAGTCACACGGAACGTCAAGCCGCAGTAGACAAAAAAAAAAAAAAAAAAAAAAGAAAGAAATTCTTATAGCACAGATACATTAGACAAGCAAGTCTCTTATAGGTAAGGACAGGGTGAATTCAGTTGAAACTATTATTCACCATTCCATTCATAAACACTTATCAGTGCTAACATGCTTTCTAAGCTTCAGTAGTCTGAATAGTTTATAGCAGTCATTGCAAAAGAATCATTTCTTCTTTAAATGGAGAAATATTGTAGACTCAAGAGTTCTTTTCCTTCTGGAACTGTTACTCTTACGAGATAAATATAAATGTCTTTCTTTAATGATGCACACAAGCAATTTCAAATAAAATGGGAGTTATTCAGAGAGATTGAACAGAAAGTAGACCCTATCATGGTTTAACTAAATGGAGCTCAGTATCTGAAAAGATGTCACCCTTATGATCAGTATGAACTTGAACAGATATTCAACTTTTGCAAAATAATATAACCCAAGACATTACCCAGTTAACAGGGAGTTTTCTAGCAGTCAGTATATACACCATAATAATTTTGTATCTCTACTCAAAGATGGAAGATGGTCCCTGTTCCCATGCCTGATGTAAACTGCAGAAAATAAGATCATTCACTATGAAGAGAAGTTTGGTGATATGTTAGGAGGAAGAAGCCATGTTGGGTAAAATTAACTCTGACAAATAATAGAAATAACTTCTATCAGGAGACTACTCAGGGCAAAGTGCCAATGAAGAAAAAAAGTTAACTAGAAAAACATTTCTTATTATAACAACAAAAAAGAGAGATAATTTTCACCTGCTGTGAAAATACAAAGTTAAAGAACTCTATTAAGACATAGCATGTGTAGTGCAGTGGTTCACATCCATTAAGTCTGGACTCCCAATCATTGTAGTATGATTATCATACTTAGTTCCTATACATAAAATATTTTGAGGATATTATTATCCTCTTTTTTGAGATTAGAAATCTGAGTGGTAGGGAGTGTAAATCTTTTACTTAAGGCCATGCAGCTATTGACTGTAAGAGGTGAGGTTCAAATCCACAGAATCAGATGCCACTTCCAACCACTTGATCTCTAAAATTAACTGGTTTCCACAATTTTTAAATGATTAAATAGAGACCCATATGCTAAAAATGTTGGGAACTACAGACTGGGAAGAAAACCTTTAGAGTCAGAGAAACCTGGGCTTGAATTCCATTTCCGTCACTTGCTAGAACATATTGAGGAACTTAATTAATTATTGGACTCTCAGTTTCTTCCTGTATGGATTAACTCCTGGTTATCAATATTTATTCTCAGTGCACTCTAGGAAATGTGAATGATCACTTTTAGATTAAGAAAGGATGTAGACACAAATGTTGAAGCTGCAAAAATAATATGCTTCAGAGCATGAAAGATGTAGGTAGAGTTGAATTTATATTTCACAAGGATTTAAAAAAATTGGCTACGGACTAGATTTTCATTCTTCTCTCCTGCTTACATTTATATTTTATGTTAAAATAATTCTGCATTAACTTTTTATATGAAAGTTTTTTAAAATTCTGATTTTTTAACTGCCTTCTTAGGATTTTGCCCTGTTCCATTATTTTTTATCTTCGTTTTATTGAATATAGACAAAATAAAATGACAGATAATATTTTTTAACATCTTTATTGGAGTATAATTGCTTTACAGTGGTGTGTTAGTTTCTGCTTAATAACAAAGTGAATCAGCTATATATCCCCATATCTCCTCCCTCTTATGTCTCCCTCCCACCTTCCCTATCCCACCGCTCTAGGTGGATACAAAGCACCAAGCTGATCTCCCTGTGCTATGCAGCTGCTTCCCACTAGCTATCTATTTTACATTTGGTGTGTATATATGTCCATGCCACTCTTTCACTTCGTCCCAGCTTACCCTTCCCCGTCCCTGTACCCTCAAGTCCATTCTCTATGTCTGCATCTATACTCCTGTCCTGACCCTCAGTTCTTCAGAACCTTGTTTTTTTCTTTAGATTCCATATATATGTGTTAGCATATGGTATTTGTTTTTCTCTTTCTGACTTACTTCACTCTATATGACAGTTTCTAGGTCCATCCATCTCAATACAAATAATTCAGTTTCTTTTTATGGCTGGGTGATATTCCATTGTATATAGGTGCCACATCTTCTTTATCCATTCATCTGTCAATGGACACTTAGTTACCTTCCATGTCCTGGTTATTGTAAATAGTGCTGCAATGAACATTGTGGTACATGACTCTTTTTGAATTATGGTTTCCTCTGGGTATATACCCAGTAGTGGGATTGCTGGGTTGTATGGTAGTTCTATTTTTAGTTTTCTGAGGAACCTCCATACTGTTCTCCATACTGGCTGTATCAATTTACATTCACACCAACAGTGCAAGAGGGTTCCCTTTTCTCCACACCCTCTCCAGCATTTATCGTTTGTAGATTTTTTTGATGATGGCCATTCTGACTGGTGTGAGATGATAATTCATTGTAGTTTTGATTTGCATTTCTCTAATAATTAGTGATGTTGAGCATCCTTTCATGTGTTGCTTGACAATCTGTATATCTTTGGAGAAATATCTATTTAGGTCTTCTGCCCATTTTTGGATTGGGTTTTTTTTTTTATATTGAGATGTATGAGCTGCTTGTATATTTTGGAGATTAATCCTTTGTCAGTTGCTTCGTTTGCAAATATTTTCTCCCATTCTGAGGGTTGTCTTTTCATCTCGTTAATGGTTTCCTTTGCTGTGCAAAAGCCTTTAAGTTTCATTAGGTCCCATTTGTTTATTTTTGGTTTTATTTCCATTTCTCTAGGAGGTGGGTCAAAAAGAATCTTGCTGTGATTTATGTAATAGTGTTCTGCCTATGTTTTCCTGTAAGAGTTTCATAGTGTCTGACCTTACATTTAGGTCTCTAATCCATTTTAATTTTATTTTTGTGTATGGTGTTAGGGAGTGTTCTAATTTCATTATTTTACATGTAGCTGTCCAGTTTTCCCAGCACCACTTATTGAAGAGACTGTCTTTCCTCCATTGTATATCCTTGCCTCCTTTGTCATAAATTAGTTGACCATAGGTGTGTGGGCTTATCTCTGGGCTTTCTATCCTGTTCCATTGACCTATATTTCTGTTTTTGTGCCAGTACCATACTTTCTTGATTAATATAGTTTTGTAGTATAGTCTGAAGTCAGGGAGTCTGATTCCTCCAGATCCGTTTTTTTCCCTCAAGATTACTTTGGCTATTTGGGGTCTTTATTGTCTCCATACAAATTTTAAGATTTTTTGTTCTAGCTCTGTAAAAAAATGCCATTGGTATTTTGATAGGGATTGCATTGAATCTGTAGATTGTTTGGGTAGTATAGTCATTTTCACAATATTGATTCTTTCAGTCCAAGGACATGGTATATCTCTCATCTGTTTGTATCATCTTTAATTACCTTCATCAGTGTCTTATAGTTTTCTTCATACAGGTCTTTTGTCTCTTTATGTAGGTTTATTTCTAGGTATTTGATTCTTTTTGTCGCAATGGTAAATGGGAGTGTTTCCTTGATTTCTCCTTCAGATATTTAATCATTAGTGTAGAGGAATGCAAGAAACTTCTGTGCATTAATTTTATATCCTGCTACTTTACCAAATTCATTGATTAGCTCTAGTAGTTTCCTGGTAGCATCTTTAGGATTCCCTATGTATAGTATCATGTCATCTGCAAACAGTGACAGTTTTATTTCTTTTTTCCAATTTGGATTCCCTTTATTCCTCTTTCTTCTCTGATCCATGTGGATAAAATTTCCCAAACTATGTTGAATATTAGTGGTGAGAGTGGGCAACCTTGTCTTGTTCCTGATCTTAGTGGAACTGGTTTCAGTTTTTCACTGAGAACGATGTTGGCTGTGGGTTTGTCATATATGGCCTTTATTACGCTGAGGTAAGTTCCCTTTATGCCTACTTTCTGGAGGGTTTTTATCATAAATGGGTGTTGAATTTTGTCAAAAGCTTTTCTACATCTATTGAGATGATCATTTGGTTTTTATCATTCGATTTGTTAATGTGGTGTATCACACTGATTGATTTGCATATATTGAAGAATCCTTGCATTCCTGGAATAAACCCCACTTGATCATGGTGTATGATCATTTTCATGTGCTGTTGGATTCTGTTTGCTAGTATTTTGTTGAGGATTTTTGCATCTATGTTCATCAAGGATATTGGCCTGTAGTTTTCTTTCTTTGTGACATCTTTATCTGGTTTTGGTATCAGGGTGATGGTGGCCTCGTAGAATGAGTTTGGGAGTGTTCCTCCCTCTACTATATTTTGGAAGAGTTTGAGAAGGATAGGTGTTACCTCTTCTCTAAATGTTTGATAGAATTCGCCTGTGGAGCCACCTGGTCCTGGGCTTTTGTTTGTTGGAAGATTTTTAATCACAGTTTCAATTTCAGTACTTGTGATTGGTCTGTTTATGTTTTCTAATTCTTCCTGGTTCAGTCTTGGAAGGTTGTGCTTTTCTAAGAATTTGTCCCTTTCTTCCAAGTTGTCCATTTTATTGGCATAGAGTTGCTTGTAGTAAGGATGTCTCATGATCCTTTGTATTTTTGCAGTGTCAGTTGTTACTTTTGCTTTTTCATTTCTAATTCTATTGATTTGAGTCTTCTTTTTTTCTTGATGAGTCTGCCTAGTGGTTTATCAATTTTGTTTATCTTCTCAAAGAACCACCTTCTAATTTTATTGATCTTTGCTATTGTTTCCTTCCTTTATTTTTCATTTATTTCTGATCTGATCTTAATTATTTCTTTCCTTCTGCTAACTTTGGGGATTTTTTGTTGTTCTTTCTCTAATTGCTTTAGGTGTAAGGTTAGGTTGTTTATTTGAGTTGTTTCTTATTTCTTGAGTTAGGATTCTATTGCTATAAACTTCCCTCTTAGAACTGCTTTCACTGCATCCCATAGGTTTTGGGTTGTTGTGTTTTCACTGTCATTTGTTTCTAGGTATTTTTTGATTTCCTCTTTAATTTCTTCAGTGATCTCTTGGTTATTTATTAGTGTATTGGTTAGCCTCCATGTGTTCGTATTTTTTACAGATTTTTTTCCTGTAATTGATATCTAGTCTCATAGCGTTGTGGTCAGAAAAGGTACTTGATATGATTTCAATTTTCTTAAATTTACCAAGGCTTGATTTGTGACCCAAGATATGATCTATCCTGGAGAATGTTCCATAAGCACTTGAGAAGAAAATATAATCTGCTGTTTTTGGATCTAATGTCCTATAAATGTCAATTAAGTCCATCATATTTAATGTATCATTTAAAGCTTGTGTTTCCTTATTTATTTTCATTTTGGATGACCTGTCCATTGGTGAAAGTGGGGTGTTAAAGTCCCCTACTATGATTGTGTTACTGTCAACTTCCCCTTTTATGGCTCTTAACATCTTCCTTATGTATTGAAGTGCTCCTATGTTGGGTGCATAAATATTTACAATTGTTGTATCTTCTTCTTGGATTGATCCCTTGATCATTATGTAGTGTCCTTCCTTGTCTCTTGTTACAGTCTTTATTTTAAAGTCTATTTTATCTGATATGAGTATTGCTACTCCAGCTTTCTTTTGATTTCTATTTGCATGGAATATCTTTTTCCATCCCCTCACCTTCAGTCTGTATGTGTCCCTAGGTCTGAAGTGGGTCTCTTGTAGACAGCATATATGCATGTCTTGTTTTTGTATCCATTCAGCCAGTCTATGTCTTTTGGTTGGAGCATTTAATCCATTTACATTTAAGGTAGTTATCAATATGTACGTTCCCATTACCATTTTCTTAATTGCTTTGGTTTGTTATTATAAGTCTTTTCCTTCTCTTGTGTTTCCTGCCTAGAGAAGTGTCTTTAGCATTTGTTGTAGAGCTGGTTTGGTGGTGCTGAATTCTCTTAGCATTTACTTTCCTGTAAAGGTTTTAATTTCTCCATCGAATCTGAATGAGATCCTTTCTGGGTAGAGTAATCTTATGTCCTGCCACTCCCTTCTGGCTTGCAGAGTTTCTGCTGAAATATCAGCTATTAACCTTATGGGGATTCCCTTGTATGTGAATTGTTCTTTTCCCTTGCTGCTTTTAATATGGTTTTTTGTATATAATTTTTTATAGTTTGATTAATATGTTTCTTGGCATGTTTCTCCTTGGATTTATTCTGTATGGGACTCTCTGCACTTCCTGAACTTGATTGACTATTTCCTTACCCATATTAGGGCAGTTTTCAACTATAATCACTTCAAATATTTTCTCAGTCCCTTTTTTTTTCTCTTCTTTTCCAGGACCCCTATAATTCAGATGTTGGTGTGTTTAATGTTTTCCCAGAGGTCTCTGAGATAGTCCTCAATTCTTTTCATTTTTTTTCTTTATTCTGCTCTGCAGTAGTTATTTTCACTATTTTATCTTCCAGGTCACTTATCAGTTCTTCTGACTCAGTTATTTTGTTATTGATTCCTTCTAGGGAATTTTTAATTTCATTTATTGTGTTTTTCATCATTGTTTGCTCTTTAGTTCTTCTAGGTCCTTGTTAAACGTTTCTTGTGTTTTCTCCATTTTATTTCCAAGATTTTGGATCATTTTTTTTATTATTACTCTGAATTCTTTTTCAGGTAGACTGCCTATTTCCTCTTCATTTGTTTGGTCTGGTGGGTTTTTACCTTGCTCCTTCATCTGCTGTGTATTTCTCTTTCTTCTCATTTTGCTTAACTTACTGTGTTTGGGGTCTCCTTTTCACAGGCTGCAGGTCCGTAGTTCCTGTTGTTTTTGGTGTCTGCTCCCAGTGGGTAAGGTTGGTTCAGTGGGTTGTCTAGGCTTCCTGGTGGAGAGGACTGGGTGTGTATTCTGGTAGATGAGGCTGGATCTTGTCCTTCTGGTAGGCAGCACCAGGTCCAGTGGTGTGTTTTAGGTGTCTGTGAACTTATTATGATTTTACGCAGCCTCTCTGCTAATGGATGTGTTTTTGACCTTGTCTTGCTAGTTGTTTGGCATAGCGTGTGCAGCACTATAGCTTGCTGGTGGTCATTGAGTGGAGCTGGGTCTTAGCATTGAGATGGAGATCTCTGGGTGAGCTTTCACCATTTGATATTATGTTGGGCTTGGAGGTCTCATGTGGACCAATGTCCTGATGTCGACTTTCCCACATCAGAGGCTCAGGCCTGACACCCAGCCAGAGCACCAAGACCCTGTCAGCCACATGGCTCAGAAGGAAAGGGAGAAAAAATTAAAGAAAGAAAAAATAAATAAAATTAAGTTATTAAAATGGAAAGAATTATTAAAAATTAAAAAATTAAAAAGTAATAAAAATCTAGAAAGAGAGAAAGAAAGAAGAGAGCAACTAAACCAAAAAATAAATACACCAGTGATAAGAAGTGCTAAAAACTATACTATAAAAAAAAAACAAAAAAGAACCGACAGTCAGAACCCTGGGACAAATGGTAAAAGCAAAGCTATACAGACAAAATCACACAACGAAGTGTACACATACACACTCCCAAAAAGAGAAAAAGAAAAAAAAAAAAAAATATATATATATAAAAGGAAGAGAGCAACCAAATCAGTAAACAATTCTACCAATGATAATAAGCTCTAAATACTAAACTATGGTAAACATAAAACCAGAAACAAATTAGATGCAGAAAGGGAACCCCAAGTCTACAGTTGCTCCCAAAGTCCACTGCCTCAATTTTGGGATGATTCGCTGTCTATTCAGGTATTCCACAGATGCAGGGTACATCAAGTTGACTGTGGAGATTTAATCTGCTGCTCCGGAGGCTGCTGGGAGAGATTTCCCTTTCTCTTCTTTGTTCCCACAGCTCCCGGGGTTCAGCTTTGGATTTGGCCCCACCTCTGCGTGTAGGTCGCCTGACGGTGTCTGTTTCCCTCCCAGACAGGATGGGACTAAAGGAGCAGATGATTAGGGGGCTCTGGCTCACTCAGGCCAGATTGTGGATTGTGGGGTGAGCCTCCAACGGCTGAGGCCGGCATGATATTGTGACAGCCTGATGCATGCCATGTGTTCTCCCAGCGATGTTGTCCCTGGATCACGAGACCCTGGCAGTGGTGGGCTGCACAGGCTCCGGGGAGGGAAGGTGTATCCACCTGTGCTTGCACAGAGGCTTCTTGGTGGCTACAGAAGCAGCCTTAGCATCTCGTGCCTGTCTCTGGGGTCCACGCTGATAGCCACAGCTCGCGCCCGTCTCTGGAGCTCATTTAGGCAGTGCTATGAATCCCCTCTCCTCGCGCACCTGAAACAATGGTCTCTTGCCTCTTCGGCAGCTCCAGACTTTTTCCCGGACTCCCTCCTGGCTAGCCATGGCACACTAGCCCCCTTCAGGCTGTGTTCAAGCAGCCAACCCCAGTCCTCTCCCTGGGATCTGACCTCCGAAGCCCGAGCCTCAGCTCCCAGCCCCGCCTGCCCCGGCGGGTAAGCAGACAAGCCTCTCAGGCTGGTGAATGCTGCTCGGCACTGATCCTCTGTGCAGGAATCTCTCCCCTTTACCCTCCACACCCCTGTTGCTGTGCTCTCCTCCGCGGCTCTGAAGCTCCCCACTCCGCCACCCGCAGTCTCCACCAGTGAAGGGGCTTCCTAGTGTGTGGAATCTTTTCCTCCTTCACAGCTCCCTTGCTGAGGTGCAGGTCCCATCCCTATTCTTTTGTCTCTGTTTTTCCTTTTTTCTGTTACCCTACCCTGGTACGTGGGGAGTTTATTGCCTTTTGGGCAGTCTGAGGTCTTCTGCCAGTGTTCAGTAGGTGTTCTGTAGGAATTGTTCCACACTTAGATGTATTTCTGATGTATTTGTGGAGAGGAAGGTGATCTCCAGGTCTTACTCCTCCACCATCCTGAAGGCGTCCCCTGACATATAATTATTATAGACGTAAAACTGCTAAGTGTCCATGAAGCAATCTCTTTTTATTATCTACATTATAGTGGAAGGAAAAATGTTCATATATAACCTGAGTATAAGCCAATGACATACAAGCTTATTACAGTAGAGTCAACAAACTAAAAATTTGCTTCCATATATTATACTTTAATTTTGTTTTGGTTCCATCTATTTTGTCTCATGATGTATAAATGACTTAACTTTATCCTAAATCTAAGAAAAACTTTTTCAGAGTTTTTTTTTTTATGATCTGAAGAGAGCAGTGGTTTGAATATCTTATTTTGCTTGTTAAATTACAAAACTTGCAAAATTAAATCAAATGTCTCACATCTAAATAATTATTTGTGATTTTACTTTATAAACACAATAATTTTTTTTAATTGTGACTCTTTATAGGTCACAATAAGATGCAACAATCTTTGAAATTATTTTGGAAGGTTAAATATAACTTTATTGAAATAAAATGACAGAAATAAAATAAAATAAATGATTTTTCCCAGATCAGGAAATTTTCTAATATAAGTTTAATTGGTTTGACATTGAATTCTGCCAATGAAAGTCTTTTTTTTTTCTTTTTTTTTTATTTTTATTTTACAAATTTAATCAGTTATACATATACATATGTTCCCATATCGCCTCCCTTTTGCGTCTCCCTCCCACCCTCCCTATCCCACCCCTCCAGGCGGTCACAAAGAACCGAGCTGATCTCCCTGTGCTATGCGGCTGCTTCCCACTAGCTATCTACCTTACGTTTGGTAGTGTATATATGTCCATGCCGCTCTTTCACTTTGTCACAGCTTACTCTTCCCCCTCCCCATATCCTCAAGTCCATGCTCTAGTAGGTCTGTGTCTTTATTCCTGTCTTACCCCTATGTTCTTGATGACATTTTTTTCTTAAATTCCATATATATGTGTCAGCATACAGTATTTGTCTTTCTCTTTCTGACTTACTTCACTCTGTATGACAGACTCTAGGTCCATCCACCTCATTACAAATAGCTCAATTTCATTTCTTTTTATGGCTGAGTAATATTCCATTGTATATATGTGCCACATCTTCTTTATCCATTCATCCGATGATGGACACTTAGGTTGTTTCCATCTCCGGGCTATTGTAAATAGGGCTGCTATGAACATTTTGGTACATGTCTCTTTTTGAATTATGGTTTTCTCAGGGTATATGCCCAGTAGTGGGACCGCTGGGTCATATGGCAGTTCTATTTGTAGTTTTTTAAGGAACCTCCATACCGTTCTCCATAGTGGCTGTACCAATTCACATTCCCACCAGCAGTGCAAGAGTGTTCCCTTTTTTCCACACCCTCTCCAGCATTTATTGTTTGTAGATTTTTTGATGATGGCCATTCTGACTGGTGTGAGATGATATCTCATTGTAGTTTTGATTTGCATTTCTCTAATGAGTAAAGATGTTGAGCATCCTTTCATGTGTTTGTTGGCTGTCTGTATATCTTCTGTGGAGAAATGTCTATTTAAGTCTTCTGCCCATTTTTGGATTGGGTTGTTTGTTTTTTTGCTATTGAGCTGCATGAGCTGCTTATAAATTTTGGAGATTAATCCTTTGTCAGTTGCTTCATTTGCAAATATTTTCTCCCATTCTGAGGGTTGTCTTTTCGTCTTGTTTATGGTTTCCTTTGCTGTGCAAAAGCTTTGAAGTTTCATTAGGTCCCATGTGTTTATTTTTGTCTTTATTTCCATTTCTCTAGGAGGTGGGTCCAAAAGGATCTTGCTGTGATTTATGTCATAGAGTGTTCTGCCTATGTTTTCCTCTAGGAGTTTGATAGTGTCTGGCCTTACATTTAGGTCTTTAATCCATTTTGAGCTAATTTTTGTGTATGGTGTTAGGGAGTGATCTAATCTCATACTTTTACATGTCCCTGTCCAGTTTTCCCAGCACCACTTATTGAAGAGACTGTCCTTTCTCCACTGTACATTCCTGCCTCCTTTATCAAAGATAAGGTGACCATATGTGTGTGGGTTTATCTCTGGGCTTTCTATCCTGTTCCATTGATCTATCTTTCTGTTTTTGTGCCAGTACCATACTGTCTTGATTACTGTAGCTTTGTAGTATAGTCTGAAGTCAGGGAGCCTGATTCCTCCAGCTCCGTTTTTCGTTCTCAAGATTGCTTTGGCTATTCGGGGTCTTTTGTGTTTCCATACAAATTGTGAAATTTTTTGTTCTAGTTCTGTGAAAAATGCCATTGGTAGTTTGATAGGTATTGCATTGAATCTGTAGATTGCTTTGGGTAGTAGAGTCATTTTCACAATGTTGATTCTTCCAATCCAAGAACATGGTACATCTCTCCATCTATTTGTATCATCTTTAATTTCTTTCATCAGTGTCTTATAATTTTCTGCATACAGGTCTTTTGTCTCCTTAGGTAGGTTTATTCCTAGATATTTTATTCTTTTTGTTGCAATGGTAAATGGGAGTGTTTCCTTGATTTCACTTTCAGATTTTTCATCATTAGTATATAGGAATGCCAGAGATTTCTGTGCATTAATTTTGTATCCTGCAACTTTACCAAATTCATTGATTAGCTCTAGAAGTTTTCTGGTAGCATTTTTAGGATTCTCTATGTATAGTATCATGTCATCTGCAAACAGTGACAGCTTTAATTCTTCTTTTCTGATTTGGATTCCTTTTATTTCCTTTTCTTCTCTGATTGCTGTAGCTAAAACTTCCAAAACTATGTTGAATAAGAGTGGTGAGAGTGGGCAACCTTGTCTTGTTCCTGATCTTAGTGGAAATGGTTTCAGTTTTTCACCATTGAGGACAATGCTGGCTGTGGGTTTGTCATATATGGCCTTTATTATGTTGAGGAAAGTTCCCTCTATGCCTACTTTCTGCAGGGTTTTTATCATAAATGGGTGTTGAATTTTGTCAAAAGCTTTCTCTGCATCTATTGAGATGATCATATGGGTTTTCTCCTTCAGTTTGTTAATATGGTGTATCACATTGATTGATTTGCGTATATTGAAGAATCCTTGCATTCCTGGAATAAACCCCACTTGATCATGGTGTATGATCCTTTTAATGTGCTGTTGGATTCTGTTTGCTAGTATTTTGTTGAGGATTTTTGCATCTATGTTCATCAGTGATATTGGCCTGTAGTTTTCTTTCTTTGTGACATCCTTGTCTGGTTTTGGTATCAAGGTGATGGTGGCCTCGTAGAATGAGTTTGGGAGTGTTCCTCCCTCTGCTATATTTTGGAAGAGTTTGAGAAGGATAGGTGTTAGCTCTTTTCTAAATGCTTGATAGAATTCGCCTGTGAAGCCATCTGGTCCTGGGCTTTTGTTTGTTGGAAGATTTTTAATCACAGTTTCAATTTCAGTGCTTGTGATTGGTCTGTTCATATTTTCTATTTCTTCCTGATTCAGTCTTGGCAGGTTGTGCATTTCTAAGAATTTGTCCATTTCTTCCAGGTTGTCCATTTTATTGCCATAGAGTTGCTTATAGTAATCTCTCATGATCTTTTGTATTTCTGCAGTGTCAGTTGTTACTTCTCCTTTTTCATTTCTAATTCTATTGATTTGAGTCTTCTCCCTTTTTTTCTTGATGAGTCTGGCTAATGGTTTATCAATTTTGTTTATCTTCTCAAAGAACCAGCTTTTAGTTTTATTGATCTTTGCTATTGTTTCCTTCATTTCTTTTTCATTTATTTCTGATCTGATTTTTATGATTTCTTTCCTTCTGCTAACTTTGGGATGTTTTTGTTCTTCTTTCTCTAATTGCTTTAGGTGCAAGGTTAGGTTGTTTATTCGAGATATTTCCTGTTTCTTAAGGTGGGATTGTATTGCCATAAACTTCCCCCTTAGAACTGCTTTTGCTGCATCCCATAGGTTTTGGGTCGTCGTGTCTCCATTGTCATTTGTTTCTAGGTATTTTTTAATTTCCTCTTTGATTTCTTCAGTGATCACTTCGTTATTAAGTAGTGTATTGTTTAGCCTCCATGTGTTTGTATGTTTTACAGCTCTTTTCTTGTAATTGATATCTAGTCTCATAGCATTGTGGTCGGAAAAGATACTTGATACAATTTCAATTTTCTTAAATTTACCAAGGCTTGATTTGTGACCCAAGATATGATCTATCCTGGAGAATGTTCCATGAGCACTTGAGAAAAATGTGTATTCTGTTGTTTTTGGATGGAATGTCCTATAAATATCAATTAAGTCCATCTTGTTTAATGTATCATTTAAAGCTTGTGTTTCCTTATTTATTTTCATTTTGGATGACCTGTCCATTGGTGAAAGTGGGGTGTTAAAGTCCCCTACTATGATTGTGTTACTGTCGATTTCTCCTTTTATGGCTGTTAATATTTCCCTTATGTATTGAGGTGCTCCTATGTTTGGTGCATAAATATTTACAATTGTTATATCTTCTTCTTGGATCGATCCCTTGATCATTATGTAGTGTCCTTCTTTGTCTCTTCTAGTAGACTTTATTTTAAAGTCTATTTTGTCTGATATGAGAATTGCTACTCCAGCTTTCTTTTGGTTTCCATTTGCATGGAATATCTTTTTCCATCCCCTTACTTTCAGTCTGTATGTGTCTCTAGGTCTGAAGTGGGTCTCTTGTAGACAGCATATATATGGGTCTTGTTTTTGTATCCATTCAGCCAGTCTGTGTCTTTTCGTGGGAGCATTTAGTCCATTTACATTTAAGGTGATTATTGATATGTATGTTCCTATTCCCATTTTCTTAATTGTTTTGGGTTCGTTATTGTAGTTCTTTTCCTTCTGTTGTGATTCTTGCCTAGAGAAGTTCCTTTAGCATTTGTTGTAAAGCTGGTTTGGTGGTGCTGAACTCTCTCAGCTTTTGCTTGTCTGTAAAGGTTTTAATTTCTCCATCAAATCTGAATGAGATCCTTGCTGGGTAGAGTAATCTTGGTTGCAGGTTTTTCTCCTTCATCACTTTAAGTATGTCCTGCCACTCCCTTCTGGCTTGTAGAGTTTCTGCTGAGAGATCAGCTGTTATCCTGATGGGGATTCCCTTGTGTGTTATTTGTTGTTTTTGCCTTGCTGCTTTTAATATGATTTCTTTGTGTTTAATTTTTGACAGTTTGATTAATATGTGTCTCGGTGTATTTCTCCTTGGATTTATTCTGTATGGGACTCTCTGTGCCTCCTGGACTTGATTAACTATTTCCTTTCCCATATTAGGGAAGTTTTCAACTATAATCTCTTCAAATATTTTCTCAGTCCCTTTCTTTTTCTCTTCTTCTTCTGGAACCCCTATAATTCGAATGTTGGTGTGTTTAATGTTGTCCCAGAGGTCTCTGAGACTGTCCTCTGTTCTTTTCATTCTTTTTTCTTTATTTTGCTGTGCAGCAGTTATTTCCACTATTTTATCTTCCACCTCACTTATCCGTTCTTCTGCCTCAGTTATTCTGCTATTGATCCCATCTAGAGTATTTTTTATTTCATTTATTGTGTTTTTAATCGATGCTTGATTCATCTTTAGTTCTTCTAGGTCCTTGTTAACTGTTTCTTGCATTTTGTCTATTCTATTTCCAAGATTTTGGATCATCTTTACCATCATTATTCTGAATTCTTTTTCAGATAGACTGCCTATTACCTCTTCATTTATTAGGTCTGGTGGGTTTTTATCTTGCTCCTTCTCCTGCTGTGTGTTTTTCTGTCTTCTCATTTTGCTTATGTTACTGTGTTTGGGGTCTCCTTTTTGCAGGCTGCAGGTTCGTAGTTCCCGTTGTTTTTGGTGTCTGTCCCCAGTGGCTAAGGTTGGTTTAGTGGGTTGTGTAGGCTTCTTGGTGGAGGGGACTACTGCCTGTGTTCTGGTGGATGAGGCTGGATCTTGTCTTTCTGGTGGGCAGGTCCACGTCTGGTGGTGTGTTTTGGGGTGTTTGCGGACTTTTTATGATTTGAGGCAGCCTCTCTGCTAATGGGTGGCATTGTGGTCCTGTCTTACTAGTTGTTTGGCAAAGGGTGTCCAGCACTGTAGCTTGCTGGTCGTTGAGTGAAGCTGGGTGCTGGTGTTGAGATGGAGATCTCTGGAAGATTTTCGCCGTTTGATATTATGTGGAGCTGGGAGGTCTCTTGTGGACCAGTGTCCTGAAGTTCGCTCTCCCACCTCAGAGGCACAGCACTGACTCCTGGCTACTCAATTTGGGATGATTTGTTGTCTATTCATGTATTCCACAGATGCAGGGTACATGGAGTTGATTGTGGAGCTTTAATCCGCTGCTTCTGAGGCTGCTGGGAGAGGTTTCCCTTTCTCTTCTTTGTTCTCACAGCTCCTGGGTCTCAGCTTTGGATTTGGCCCCGCCTCTGCGTGTAGGTCGCCGGAGGGCGTCTGTTCTTCGCTCAGACAGGACAGGGTTAAAGGAGCAGCCTCATCGGGGACTCTGGCTCACTCAGGCCTGGCGGGAGGGAGGGGCACGGAGTGCGGGGCGAGCCTGCAGCGGCAGAGGTCGGCGTGACGTTGCACCAGCCCGAGGCGCGCCGTGCGTTCTCCCAGGGAAGCCGCCCCTGGATCCCGGGACCCCGGCAGTGGCAGGCTGCACAGGCTCCCGGAAGGGCGGTGTGGACAGTGACCTGCGCTCGCACACAGGCTTCTTGGCGGCGGCAGCAGCAGCCCCAGCGTCCCACGCCCGTCTCTGGGCTCCGCGCTTTCAGCCGCGACTCGCGCCCGTCTCTGGAGTTCCTTTACGCGGCGCTCTTAATCCCCTCTCCTCACGCACCAGGAAACCAAGAGGGAAGAAAAAGTCTCCTGCCTCTTCGGCAGCTCCAGAGTTTTCCCGGACTCCCTCCTGGCTAGCTGTGGCACATTAGCCCCCTTCAGGCTGAGTTCTCGCCGCCAGCCCCAGTCCTCTCCCTGCGCTCTGACCGAAGCCCGAGCCTCAGCTCCAGTGCCGCCCGCCCCGGCGGGGGAGCAGACAAGCCTCTCGGGCTGGTGAGTGCCGCTCGGCACCGCTCCTCTGTGCGGGAATCTCTCTGCTTTGCCCTACCCAGGTATGTGGGGAGTTTCTTGCCTTTTGGGAGGTCTGGGGTCTTCTGCCAGCGTTCAGTAGGTGTTCTGTAGGAGTTGTTCCACGTGTAGCTGTATTTCTGGTGCATCTTTCAGTTGTTCGGCAGGAACTAAGTCGCCCACGCAGGTGGAGGATGGTGGCTACATGCTGAGAACAAGCAGGAAGACCCCAGACTTTATCCCTTGATCAAACAATAGAGTGACGGAAGCTCTTGCTCTGGGGCACAAGCTCTCCCAGACAGGGGTGGGCGGGGCTACCTTATCCAATGAAAGTCTTATATTAAATTAAAGAATTTTATTTCTTTCAAATTTATTCTAAACTTTTGTATATGTGTATACCAAACATACACAAACATATGCATTTATATATATTTTTTCCCTTGGAGAAAATATATTTATTTCCATGATATAGATATTATATATATATATATATATATATATATATATGAAATAGTTGTCCAGTTCTGATCTGAAAATAAATTGAAAAGAGAATGGTGAAAACTTTCAGAAATCTGTAACTAGGCTTTGAACAGCTCTTCCATAGCTGCTTAAGGCAAATAATGCTTGTGTTAGTATCTAAGTCATATGTAACAAAGGAGAAATGCTCAAAATACTATGATGTTGTTACAATTTGTTACAACAAAAGGGAAACTTCACATCTTTTTAGCTTTATGAAAAAAGCCAAATAAAACAAAAATGCTGAAGTTAGACTTAAAAACAAGAACACAGCCCTTCCCTACAATCATATAAGAGAGGCATTATGAAAGCAGGTGTTCAGTGGCTTGGATTTACCTAAATTTGGTTCAGTCAATGACTCACTGTTGAGAAAAGTTGACCTAGTCAGTTTTAAAAATAGTGCCTTTTGAATACTAGCACCCAGGGTGAAGTTGACCAGATAGCACACATTAATGGCATAGTTTTTTATTTAAGTATTTTTTCTATGACTTGCTCAGTTATTGCAAAAAGCAGCAAATACATCTAAATTTTACTTATCCACCCTCCTTTATCCACAACTTCTCTAATGTTTTCTGTGCTTATTCAGTTTGCTACAAGACTGTGTGTGTCCGTATGGCTGCATGATGATAGCAGATTGGTTGTTGCATCATCACTTTTGTTTTCTCAGTGATTTCAGTGTTTAAGCCACCAGTGATTTCCACTGTCTCCCCATGGTCATGTGTTGGAGTGGTAACCAGAATAGCTGATTTGTATTAACTGCAACAAAGGATGTTTTCTAGAACATGCTTGGTAGCCTTTCAGTTGTTTTATTGACTGGACCTCGTAATGTTTTATTCTAGCACAGAGTGCACAATTTCTCACCATCCCAGACCACTGTACATATAAACAACAGACTGATCTACTGTCATCCGTAGAGCAGCCAAAGTACATCCATGCATTACATCAACTGTTTCACCACCCTTAATTCTAACCCATCTGCCTTTCATTACTTTTTCTCTGAGTCTACACCTACTTGGTTTCTTGCTTCTCCTCCCTTTCAGGATGGATTGATATTCCTCCTCTTCTAAGGTGTTTCTCATTTCTAACCCAGTGATTAGCATTTTAATACCTGTCCCCTTGATGCATTCATTTCTTGTACAGCTCTGCCTCTCAATTTATTAATCTGTTCTCTGAAACATTTCTTTTCTCTTTATTGGGTGTGTACTCTTCAAGTTCATTAAGTTATATCCAGAGCCATGAAAATAGACTCTCACTCTTCTTCCAGAGAACATTCTGGAAAAGGGTGTGTCCTTTTTTTTTAAATAGGAACCACAGCCCACTAGACTGCAATAGCAGGGTCTATTTCTCACTGATCTCTTCAGCTTTCCTATGTTACGCTAATAAGGGAATTCTGCCTGTAAGCTCATCTGAATCTACGACTTGTGCTCCTCTTTCCTCTGTAAATATCTACAATTATTTAACAAAAACCAAACTGCCAATTCATAAAATATTCATTAGCAACTTCCACACAGTCCAACATCCTTCAATTCTCTTTTGTAGACACATATACAGTTATACTAATCATGTTCTTTTTATTAGTTGTTTCCATCAATTCATTCAGGAGAAACCTATATTAAGCATACCCTTTTAGTTGCTATTGCTTTCTGAGCAATTGCATCATGCCAGACGTTTTGATAAGTGCTTTATAAAAATAATCATATTTAAGTTTCTCAATAGTCCTACAAGATAGGTTGTAGTAGTAGTAGCAGTAGTACTTCCTTTTTCATGATATGAAGACTGAAACTAACGTGATTAAATATTTTGCCCAAAGTTACACTACCAGTAAGGAGACATGCCAAGCCTCCAGTTCAAGAGTGTATAATTTTGCAACATTAATCAATAATGTATGTGGCCTAAATAATATATGTGACCTAAGCTCTATTTTAAAAGTGTAAAAACCTGTCTGGGATTGCAAGAATGAATATCAGTAAGACTGAAAAAAGGAAAAGGCAGTTCTGCCATTAATCAGGGTGGGTAGGAGGTTGGACACAGACAAAGCTAATCCCCAAATTAACAGAAAATTTATTTCGCTGAGGCCATGCAGTAAAATGCCATAACAAGCCTCTCTTTGTATAACTTTTGCCTGCATACCAGTGATGCTCCCAGAGTTCTCTGTTTTCCTCATCTATTACTGAGGACATCTAATTGCTAAAATGCTGTCATCTCATGACAGCACCCAATTCCTAGTGAATCCTCGTTCTCTTAATCTCACCTAAAACCAGCAGCTAATCCGGAATTAATGCCCTCTTCCCTTAGACACTTTTCAAAATAATTCAGCAGTAATCAAAACCTTTCAAAAGATGCTTCCTTGCTCCCTCTTGTCGTGTGGCATTTCAGAGCTCCTCTGGAGTGCCCTCCTTTGCTGCATCAAGTTAATACATCTGATTTTATCAGACTTCAAATTTGTGCCTGGTGGTCTTTGGCTGATTAAGCTTTTAACAATGCATAGTGAATTAATACGCATAAGTAATTCCCAGAGGAAGAAAAACAAATAGCCATTAAATATTAGAAAGAATGCTTAGTGCCTCTTTTAATAAAAATACAAGTTAAAATGGTATGCCACTCTATCAATTTGGTAAAGATACTTAAAACTTTTAAAGATTCTGTATTATCAAGAGAAGACAGGTACGTAGTACAAGTACAGGGTAGTAAAGGAGAGGAGGCCTGGATACTGTCACACAGGCAGGTGGAGTTATATGTTACTTCAAATTCCTTCAAATTTTCTGGAATGAACTTTGGACTTAAAATATTCATTTGTAATCTAACTTTTAATAAGTTATTGAAAAAAATAATAAAGGTACAGAAAAAACTTACTAGGATATTCATGGCAGCACTTGCAGAAAACAATGATATAAATGCCCCCAAAGAGACACTTAGTTAAACAAGTGATGGTACATGTGTAAAACAGAATTCTGTGCCAGCAAAAAGCCTTTTGTAAATTAATATTTAGTGACATAATATGCTGCTACATTAAAAAGGTAACATTAAGCAATACATACAGGAGATCAAAATTTCATTAAAAATTTTAGATGTGTGCATGCGTAATAGGTATATATAGAAAAGATATTAATCAAAATGCTCTTAAAGGCTTGGGTGGCAGAATAATAGGTGTCATTCTCTTTCTTGTACTTTGTGCACACATATTCCTTTATAAAGCGAAATATGAATATGGTGTGTAATGAATCTGAAATCCATAAACATTGTCATTGTTTCAGGCAAAAGAATGTTAGTAGCCAATATTTTCACTATTTCTTATTGGCTTGCAATTGGCTATAGTTAATAATACTTATATCATAAGCCTGATACTTCATTCCACAAATCCGATACCCTCGATACATCAGACTACATTTTTTATGTGAAAAGAAGGAAAAAGAATGGAGTAAGTTAACAGACAAAGGTCAGTGAAGTTCAAGCCCTTTAACCCAAAGCTAATCCATAGATTAGAGCAAATGCATTCCTTTCCATAGACTTGATTTAAGACCTCAGATGACCAGAGAAATGGGTTAAACATGGTACAAAACATACATTGCTGGATAACTTCCTCCTGTTTACCCTCTCCACCTACACACCCACTTCCCCAGGGGAGACCAGACCACCTAGACACAAGTTATCAGTAGAGGCTGACATGAAAGCTAAAGCCCTCTGTGTCTGCCTGTCCTATAACAACAAAGAATAACTGAAGTACCTTTGGTTAAATACAGATGACTCTCCTCAATTTCTCATGAAAACATCCTTCTTGAGTTACCCCTTCACAAAGAAAGATGACAGGTGTGGATGGCCTGAAGATGTCCCTGACAACTGAAGATATAGAATTTCTGACTGTCATTTAGCTACAACCCTTTAATGACTGCTAACTCAACCATGGCATTCAACAGTACTGAAGACATTTTAATATATTTCATCTCACTTTTGAGTATTTAATAGTATTAATATTGATTGAAGAATATAGTTATAAAATACTAGATAATAGATAAATAATATTTTTATGTTATTCCCTACCAAACTGTGTCCATGAGCCCATATTACTCACTGGATATGAATAAATATAGCCATGTGCCTATAATTACTACTTCTCCTATGTTAGCACATGACAGCCACTCAATAAAGTTTATTTTAATGAATTTAGTTATGTTCATATCTCATGCATGATTTGTCATGGTAAATAATTTGTAATATATTTAATTTGTAGGCATGTCATTCTCAGTTTACAATAAATGCTTTTATTCTCATTATAATATATACATAATTGTATTGTTTAATACATGGAAAATATAGAAAATTATGAGACCAAAACTTTTCCACAATCCCATCAACCCCTACTTTCCCCAAAATCTGCAATTAACTTTTGAAATATTTTCTATTTGTATGTAAATTTTACCTAGTTGAGATCAATGTGAGTGTGTGTATTGGTTTGGCCAAAAAGGTCGTTCAGGTTTTTCATAAGATGTTACAGAAAAACCCGAACAAATTTTTGGCCAACCCAATATGTATCCTTAATAGATTTGTTGTCCCAGTTTTTCATTATAACATTATAACATAATTCTACTTAGGACACAAAAGTGTCTTAATAAGTCATTATGATTCATATGTACCCACTTAATTGATACATCTAGAGATAGTAACAAGTTCTATTTAATTGTTAGAGCTACCCATCCAGCAGAAGAGCCTCTAACAGCCCTTGGACCTCGAGTATTTTATAAACTGTATATAAAATGTGTATTCAGATCTCTCTCATGATATAGCCATGATTAAAAAGTATCTACATCAATGATTCCCTTTTTCTCACTGTACCTTCACAGCTGGAGGGAGCTTATAACTGTAGCCTCCTCTCTTTTTCCCCCATAAATCTGACTTTAAAGTGCTCCTTTTTCATTTGACAATAGTAGGTGTATATTTCACAGATGTCATAGTGGAATTACAAAGCTAAACTCAGAAATATTCTGTTTTTAACATGCAGCTTCCTTTTGTAATTCATTTTTTTATTTTGAAAATGTCACAACTTATATACATATGGGAAAATATTTGATATGATTTCTCCCTCTGTTGCAATGCAACAACTTATATTGTTACAGATTGGAATAATATGGCAGGAACTGATGACATAAATCTGAGTCTATTAGTTTTGCTAACAACTCAACATGATTGCCAAGTCTTCAGAGCTGGTAATACTTATGATGAGGAAACCAAACACTCCACAATGCAGATCTCTCATCTGAGGGTAAACATGTAAGAAGCAAAAATACTACATTATACTTTAACTTAAAATTCATTCATCATCTATATGATAGGCTCTAGGTTACAGTTCCCTTGACCTTGAGGACCTCACTGTTGAATGGGCATGTCAGATATGTCAAGAAATGACTGTAATGCAATAGTAAGTCATATAAGGTTTTTTCAAAGAGTATAATGGAAGCAGGTGTAAACTCCTTCCCTTATGATTAGTAATCTCAGATGACACATAACAGAAGGAAGACGTTTAGTGATTTGAGGGCCTATCTGCTAATCTCTGAGATCCTTGACCAATCTTCAGGCAAAGTTGTTTTCTTTTCTTCTCTCTGTTTTGACCCACCAGCTGTCCCTTCAGCTAATCTTATAAGAACATTACGGGGAGAGTGGAGTTTGAAGAGGGGGAGAGTGGAGATCAGAAAAAAATGCACACATTCTCTAAATCATCCTCTCTTTCAAAAGAGACAGGTACTTGGACATTTCAACAGGATATAACAAAATCTATACACTAACAATTTCTTTGTCATCTGAGAAAGGCATTTCAGTACAAGTCCATTTGCTGCTAAGAATTCGTTCAGAAAGCAAAAATGTAAATCGGTATTTCTTGGGTAATGTTGTATTTTCAGTGAAAATGTGATATGCATATGTTTTTTATCCCCCCCAAAAAAGTCATTATGACTTTTCAACCTAAAATGAATGGAGACTTTACTCTTTAGAGACAAAAATAAACAACAGATTAAACGAGGGAAAAAGAAAGAAAGAAAGGAAAGGAAATCATACTCCTTTGGAATAAAAGATATTAAGAATCGTAGTTGTTTTTCTTTCCATTCTATGTCAGTTCAAGCATATCCAACCAGAGATTAAAGATCTATCCTGACAATATATTCAGAAGGAGATAATGAAACAAAGAACTGAGAGATACAACTTTGAATTACATTATCGAGTCTATTAATGAATTTTACTTACTAACTAGCTTCTGCAGTTCCAATATTTCTACTGAGTTCTTTATTTACATGGAAACTTTTTCATATAATAGAGCTTCATATAGAAGAAATACATAAGAATAATATAGAAGAAATAAACATATAAAATCATAAATAATCTCAGTAGTTGGAAGTGTCATGGAGAAAATAAATCAGGATAATATGATAGGAAGTGATTTAGGTTTTATTGAAAGTTTCTCTGTGGCAGTGACATAAAATTTGAGCCTTAAATGAGAGAAATATTCATGTGACTAGAAAGAGTTTTCCATGCAGAGACAGCTAATGCAGAGGACATGAGGAAAGTCCTTGCAAGTCATTCATAACCTGATTTGGAATAGCATAACCTGATTTACATTTTTTAAAAAGATCACTGTCTACTCTCTAGGAAACTGATTATCAAAGGACAATAGCTGAAGATGTGAGATCAGGAAAAGTGTTGTTGCATTGGTCAACATGAAAAGTGAGGGTGGTGTAAACTAAAGTGTTGATAGTAGAGGTGGAGAGAAGCAATAGTTGTCAGGGCATATTTGGAGAATTACTAGAAAGTAGAGTTGTTCAGAAATACAAATGCATTGTTTATGGGGTCAAAGGAGTAGAGGAATCAAGCATAACCTGTATTTGGAGACTTGAACCACTAGACGGAATCTGGTGTAATTTGCTGAGATGGGAAATTCTGGGGAAGAAACAGGTGAGAAGAGATGGGGGAGAGGATTAGTTAAGGGTAATCATGAATTCTGTTGCAAACATGTTAAATTTGAAATGCCTATACAATACTCAAGTAGAGATGCTATGTGGGGGGTTATATATACATTTTGTGACCTAAGGGAAAAGCTACATTGAGCATAAAATTTTGAGTATCATAAGCATAAAGATGAATTTTAAAGCCAGAGCTTGAAGAATATCACTTTGTATCACTTTGAGAGAGAATGTGTAGATAGAAGAGAAAGAGGCCCTGGGATTCTCCAAAAGGTAAAAGCTGAGAAGAATGAAAAGATTCAGGAAATGAGCTTGAGGAAGACTAGCACACAGGGTAGGAGGAAGACAGACACTCATGCCATGGGAGCCTAGTAAAGTGTTTGAAAGTGAAGGAGAGCAGTTTATACACACCGGCAATGTTGCCAATAGAATGAGTAAGATGAAGACAGAGAAGTGACCAATAAAATTGGTAACATGGAGATCATTGGTTACCTGGAGAAGAGCAGTTTCAGAGGTACAGTAGAGAAGAAAGCTGGGTGAGAGGGAACAGAGGTATGACTGGAAGGTGAAGAAGTAGTGAAAGAAATGAAAGATGAAGATAGTAAAGGAAGAATAGGGACGACTATTTTTAAGTTTATAATGAGTTTGTGATGATTAATGGAAAAATGGTTTGCAACAGGGAGGTGAATGTGAGATAAAAGGGAGGTTTGTTTTTTATTATGTTGGACCACTTTTTGCATATCGATAGGAATGATTCACAGAAAGGAGTTAGGGAGAAATAAGATGTAGATGGTGGTGGCAGGAACTATAAGAGCCAAGCCCTTAAAAAAGTTACAGGGAGGGCCTCCCTGGTGGCGCAGTGGTTGAGAGTCCGCCTGCCGATGAAGGGGATACGGGTTCGTGCCCCGGTCTGGGAGGATCCCATATGCCGCGGAGCGGCTGGGCCCGTGAGCCATGGCCGCTGGGCCTGTGCATCCGGAGCCTGCGCTCCGCAATGGGAGGGGCCACAGCAGTGAAAGGCCCGCATACCGCAAAAAAAAAAAAAAAAAAAAAAAAAAAGTTACAGGGAATGAGATGCAAGAGAAAATAGAGAGAATAGGTCTTCAATACAACCTATGATTTTTTTTTTTTTTTTTTTTTTTTTTTTTTTTTTTTTTGCAGTACGCGGGCCTCTCACTGTTGTGGCCTCTCCTGTTGCAGAGCACAGGCTCCGGACGCGCAGGCTCAGTGGCCATGGCTCACGGGCCTAGCCACTCCGTAGCATGTGGGATCTTCCCGGACCAGGGCATGAACCCGTGTCCCCTGCATCGGCAGGCGGAATCTCAACCACTGCGCCACCAGGGAAGCCCCCAACCTATGATTTTTAATTGACAAGAATAAAGAAATGGACTGATTCACTTTGTTGTAAAGCAGAGACTAATAAAAAAAAAAGAAATAGAATACAGATATAGATACAAGTAAGTTAGGAGATTTGGAGGCAAGATGAGGGAATTCCAGTCTAAATGGTCAATGGCAGTGATGTAATAGGTGTGACTATTTGCTCTGTGTGTGTGTGTCTGTGTTTAGGTATAAAGAGCGGAAGTTTGATGAGAAAGAAAGAGAATAGTAAATTAGTTATCTTGAGATTAGAGCAAATATAGGGTGGAAAATTCTCATTAAACCTCAGATTTAATTTTACAAATTGATTTAAATATAGGACTTATGAAGATAAAACAGAATCAAGTATGTAAAGTCCTTGGATGCAGTGTCTGAGATAAAATAGAAGCTCTAAAATGATAACTTTATTACCCATACGTTTTGTAGCCCAGGCCTTTTGATTGATTATTAGAAAAAATAATTAGAGAAAATTAACAAAAATGGGAAGAAAGGGTAAATGAATATTCCTCTAAGTTCTTTTTTTTAATTATTGAGGTATAATTAACATACAAAAAACTTTACGTTTAAAGCATACACTTTGATAAGTTATATATATATGTATGTATGTATGTATATATACACACATATATATATAATCTGTAAAACCATTACCATAATCAGTCAAGGTAGTGAACATAAGTATCATCATCAAAATATTCTCTGTGCCCCTTTGTAAACCATCCCATCTGCTCCCCTCTGCCCCCCATCTCAAGGGAACCATGGATTCTATCAATAAAATTACTAGAATTTAATATAATTGGAATCATATAGTAAGCATTCTCTTTTAATCTGGCTTCTTTCACTCAGTGTAATTACTTGAGATTTTTTATGTTGTATGGATTGATAGTTTCTTCTTTTATTGCTGAGTAGTATACCACGGTTTTTCCATTCACCTGAAATGATCTCACCTGAGATTGAGTTGTTTACAGTTTGGGGCTGTTATAAAGAAAGTTTTTATGAACATCTCCCTACAAGACTTCATATGAGCATATGCTTTCATTTCTTTTGGATCAATACTTAAGACTAAAATAGCTGGGTCTTATGGTAGGTGTATGTTTAACTTTTTAAGCAACTGTTGAACTGTTTTCCAAAGGGTTTGTACCATTTTACATTTTTGCCAGCAGTGTTTGAGAGTTCCTGTTGCTCTACATCCTCACCAGTATTTGGAATACTCAGTAGTTTTCATTTTAGACATTCCAATAGGTGTGAAATGGTTTCCACTTGTGATTTTAATTTTCACGTTCCCAGTAACTAATAGTGTCGAACATTTTTTCATGTTTATTTGTCATCAATGTATCTTCTTTGGTAAAGTTCAAATATTTTCCTCATTAAAAAAAATTGGGTTGTTTGTTTTCTTATTGTTGATTTTTGAGAGTTCTTTACATGTTCTGGATACAACTCCTTCATCATATGTGATCTGCATGTATTTATCCCCTGTCTGTGGCTTGTCTTTTCATTGTCTTCAGTGTCTTTTGAAGAGCAGAAATTCTTAAATTTGATAAAGTTCAATTTATCTTTCTTTTCTTTTATGGATCATACTTTGGCATGGAATCTAAAAACTAATTTCCCTAATTCCAGTTCATAAAACTTCTATCCTGGGCCTCCCTGGTGGTGCAGTAGTTGGGAGTCTGCCTGCCAGTGCAGGGGACATGGCTTTGAGCCCTGGTCTGGGAGGATCCCACATGCTGCGGAGCGACTAAGCCCTTGCACCACAGCTGCTGAGCCGGTGAGCCACAACTGCTGAGGCCCACGTGCCTGGAGCCCGTGTTCTGTGGCGGGGGAGGCCACCACAATGAGGGACCCACACCCCATGGCAGGGAGTGTCCCCCACTTGCTGCAGCTGGAGGGAGCCCATGTGCAGCAGTGGTGACCCAACGCAGCCAAAAATAAATAAATAAAATAAATAAGTTTATTTAAAAAACGTATAAAAATTATTTTTAAAAAGTTCTATCCTATATTTTTTCTAGAAGTTTTATAGTTTGGGAATCCCCTCTCACATTTATTGAATCAAGAAATGCAAGTCACATTGATACAATTTAAATATTTAGCAGTGGAAATCAGAACAATAGTACATTGAATCAGCCCAATGGGCCATATTGAATGGTTACTTCAGCTTCTGTTCCCCACTTAGAAGCTTGTCCAAACCCCATCAGTTAAATCCAACATCTCCTGCTATGGGACAGGGTAAAATGATGACTTTGGCTTATATCCAAGAAAGGAGCTGCTCTTTTCCCCAAAGTTCTGCAGCACAACTGGACAGTTGCATATGGTCTTCACTTCTCTTGGGGACAGACAGATGTTGGTCCCACCCCTCATCATCATCTTCTTTAAAACGACTGTGTTTGGGACAGCAGGGGAGGGAGGAATGACATGGTACAAGTGAGCAGCTCCATAGCAGGCAGCAAGGCACATTTACTTTTGGATTCCTGTGATGCAGCTCAACCAACTAACAGCATAATATTTTCACTCCACCCAATGGTCTATATGGAAGAACAAAGGTCTTATTGCAGATACCACTTACTTCAGCTTTGGGAACCTCTCGATTCTGCAGCCACAGCCAGATGGCATTCAGTGTGGGGCTGAAGGTTTTGCTCCTTTGCCTGAGTCGATTTGATTTGCAGTGAGACAGCATTATAAAGGAGTTCAGTTTGATACCTGACTTCTACTACTCCATTCTCATGATAACATCTTAAGTTTCCATGTGATTTTATCATAAGACCTAAAAGAGTTTTCCAGGTGGTAGAGATAACAACAAAAATTTATCTAGATTCCTTTGAGTCAGTTTCTCTTTCTCCAGGGGATCACTCTCATGAGCAAACCTGATCTATAATGATGACTCAAACATTATTCAATGTCTCATCCATGGCTCCCTGTGGAACTTTTTGTGTATTAGGGATATCTCCCCAAGAGGGCCAAAGTACCCATATAGCAGCCAGAATCCACTGGGAAAAACAACTCTGAGACTTTCACTGTCATCCTTGAATGAATCTAAAGTTAGCACATAGACTGCAGAACAGGCTGAACCATAAAATGATGTATTTGTTGTCATTCTTCTTTAACAAACATTTATGAACATCACCCCCTCATCTCCCAATGGAATCAGCCAAGCTGTTAACCTTTTGCCTGTTTGAACCATACTAATGACTAAATTCCCTCCTTTTATCCTAAGTATAGCTGCCCATCTCTGTATCTCTTATCTAAAAAGGGCTAAACCTTCTGTCTACTCAGAATGAATCTGAATACCAGTTACAATGTGTACACATGACGTTGACTGTCAAGTTATCAAAGAAGTCACTTGGAGGAGAATTAGGGCACCATTTGGTCAGCGGTTTTTTTAATCTAATTCCTGGTTCTCAGTTTTCAACCACATCCTCAATCACCCCCTCATTTAGCAGACATTAACATGGAGGAGCATTTATTGCCTAATACCCATGTAATTTGCTCAATACATTTGTTATTGACTCTATGGTCTTTCCTTAAATCTTGATAACTGGCATATGAAGCTGTCAAATTTCCTTTTTTGGAAAACCATGTCTTTGTCAACATCCCAGCCTTATCACAAAGTTGTCAAGAACTGTGAAGGGTCTGAGATTTTATCCAACTTACAAGCTAACATGTTAGCCTGCTATTTTTCATAGATATTGTTAGAAAGCATGAGATTCATGGGTCTGAGACAAAGGACAATGTATTGCTTATACCAATAGCAGCATCCAGACTATCAGCATTTTTGTGCCAGTCCCTGAGCCTCGATTGTCACAAGGTGATGTGAAGAGTGAGAGGTAACAGCTTCACATGCTGTGCATTGCATTATAGCAGAGGAACCCTGAGCTTAGGGAATCCAAATCTTTGATAATGAGTATTAAACATGACTGCTCTTTGCTCTGTAGGGAGACAAAGCTGTTCACTATATGAACATTTTTGAAAAAATAGTCCATAATAAAAGGGAATTAATACCTTGCTTATGAAATGTGAGAGACCCATTAAGAATTATTTCCAAACAGTAAAGTGTTCTTTTACCTTGATTGCTTTTTATCACTGGTTTTAAACAATTTGATCATGATGTGCCTTGTAGTAATTTTCTTCATATCTCTTGTACTTGGATTTTGTTCAGTTTCTTGATCTATGAGTATATAGTTTTCATTGAATTCGAAAACTACTTGGTTGTTATTTATTCAACTCTTTTTTGCTGTCTCCCCTCTGTTCTCTTATCATTTGGAGACTCCAGTTCCATATATATTTGGCCATTTGAAGTTGTCTCAACTCTCACAGATGTTTTGCTTGTGTGTTTGTTCTTTTTAGTCTTTTTTATCTCTGTGTCTCTTTGTGGATAGCTTTTATTACATCGTCAGATTCATGAGCTGTTTTTTCTGTAATGTCTAATTCAATGTTAATCCCAAATAGTGTATTTTTTATCTCCAACATTGAACTTTTCATCTCTAGAAGTTTTTGAAATACGTATCTTCTATGTCTCTCTAACATTATCAATCTTTCCTCTGTTTGCTTTCACATACAGTATATATGTTTAATGACTTTTTAATGTCCTTGCTGCTAATTCTCATATCTATGTCAGTTCTAGATTGGTTTTAATTAATTAATTTGCAATTGATTTTTTAAAAAAAAATTAAGGCTATGTTTTAGAGCTGTTTAACATTCACAGCATAATTGAGGGGAAGGTACAGAGATTTCCCATGTATCTCCAACTCTCACACATGCATAGCCTCCCCCATTATCAGTACCCTCTACCAAAGTGCCATATTTGTTATAACTGATGAACTTAACATTGACACATCATAATCACTCAAAGTCCACCGTTTTCCTTATGGTTCATTCCTAGAGTTGTACATTCTGTGGGTTTGTATAAATGTATAGTAGCATGTATCCACTATTATGGTATCATACAGAGTATGTCACTATCCTAAAAACCCTTTGTGCTCTGCCTATTCATCCCACCTCTGGCCCCTGCCCCTGTAAATCACTGATCTATGTGTTGTCTCCATAGTTTTAACTTATCCAGAGTGTCATATAGTTAGAATCATACAATATGTTGATTGGCTTATTTCATTTAGTAATAGGCATTTAAGATTTCTCCATGTGTTTCTATGGCTCATTTAATTTTAGCACTGAATAATATTCCATTGTCTGGATATTCCATAGCTTATGTACCCATTCATCTGCTGAAGGATATCTTGGTTGCTTTCAAGTTTTGGCAATTACAAATAAAGTTGCTGTAAATATCCATATTTAGGTTTTTGTGTTAACAAAATTTTTGAGTTCATATTGGTAAATACTAAGTAGCATGATTGCTGGATCCTATGGTAAGTGTATGTTTAGTTTTGTAAGTAACCATCAAATTACCTTCCAAAGTGATTGTACCATTTTGCATTCCCACCAGCAATGAATAAGCATTTCTATTGCTCCACATTCTTATCAGCATTTAGTATCCTCAGTGTTCTGGATTTAGGCCATTCTTTGTAGTGCTTTCTTGTTTTAATTTGCATTTCCCCGATGACATATGATGTGGAGAGTCTCCATTCGTATACTTATCTGCCATCTACAGATCTTCTTCTATGAGACATCTGTTAAGGTCTTTGTTCCTTTTTTTTTTTTTTTTTTTTTTTTTGCGGTACGCAGGCCTCTCCCTGTTGTGGCCTCTCCCGTTGCGGAGCACAGGCTCCAGATGCGCAGGCTCAGCGGCCATGGCTCACGGGCCCAGCCGCTCCGTGGCATGTGGGATCTTCCCAGACCAGGGCACGAACCCGCGTCCCCTGCATCGGCAGGTGGACCCTCAACCACTGTGCTACCAGGGAAGCCCCTTTGTTCCATTTTTTAATCATGATATTTATTTTCTTACTGTTGAGTTTTAAGAGTTCTTTGTACATTTTGGATTGACAATCCTTTAACAGATGTGCTTTTTGCAAATATTTTTTCTCAGTCTGTGGCTGCTTCTTCTCATTCTCTTGACTTTGTCTTTCACATAGCAGAAATTTTTAATTTTAATAAAGTCCACCTTATCAATTATTTCTTTCATGGGTCGTGTCTCTGGTGCCTAAGAATTATAACTGCCTTCGCCTTCAGACTTCTAGCTTCATCACCTCAAATCAGGAAGACTGTGGACTTTGCCTGGATTCTTTCTTACTCTGGTATAGCCTGGAAACTGTCTCCAGAGAGTTAGCTAAGGAAATTGTGGGGTTCACTTTATTTGTTTCTCATCTCTCAGAGATCACTGGATTTCATTGCTTTATGTCCAATATCTTCAAAATTATTGCTTCATAGGTTTGGGGGGGTGGTTTTTCAGTGGAAGGGTAAATCTGGCTTCTACTAATCCATTTTGATCATAACTGATGTCAGTAGTTTTGATCTTTAATATGAATAAGATACTTCTCTTCACATTAACTCATATTTGGGTTCTATTAGCATTAAAATGCAATTTCTTGTGGCTAGGAGCCAAACATTTCTTTGAATCTACTTTCTCATATATATGTATATATGACATATAGAGAATACATATAGAATACATGTAAGAGATTGGAACTCTGGCATCTTGGAGAAAGAAGTTATTGAGAGCACCTATTCCACTCCCCACGTTTGGAAAACTGAGACTGGAATAATTAAGGAAGTTAGCCTAGGAAGTTAGCCTATGGCTACCTAATTGATGGTAGTATGAAATTAGAACCTGTATCTCGCAACTACAGGTATACTGTATTTCATTACTTAAATCCTATAAGAAATGTTTTAGACGTGAATTTCCTGGAATTCCAGCCCTATTCATGGCCAGGCAAGTCTCCATCCTGTGGTTTCTTGATTTCATCCCTCTAGCTCTGTGTGCACTTGCCATCTGTCAACTACTTGAGACTTCAATGAATTGACTAACGTGTTTACAGAACACAGAAGAACAAATCACTATTAATAAGTCAAAGTTTGAATGTTAATACCTGCCAGTCAGTGCTATTGTGAGATTTAATTATGGTTTGTAAAACAATTTGTCATCGGCAGCTGAAAATCAATTGAGGAAGTTAGTGTTACAGTGATTACAGGGGAACCTCATAAATACAGCCGTATCCTTAAAACATAAATTGCAATTTTATCCATTTAAAAACATACAATTAATGTCTCACTGGTATATTATGGCAGCATTTGATCTCTCATTTAAGTATTTTAAATAATTGAGCATTAGATAACAGTAAAAGCAAAATAGCAGTTTCATGGTGATGCTGATGCCAACAAGGTCTTAACTCAGTGTTTTGCTCCTTATGAAAGCATGCCTTTCTTCCTCTTCTCAGCATTTGCCAGTAAATTGTTTTTAATAACAAATGTAAATCCCACCGTCCAAAATACTAAATTGCTATCACACAGATTCTACCATTCCTAGGGGAAGCTAACATTATCAACTTCTACTGCTGTCTGTTAATGTGTTCTGGCTTTCCAGACCCTGTAAGATTTGCCATTCATTTGTAGATCATAACTTTTTACAATGCCAAACTTGGCTGTCTCTGCATTGATATTGGGGACATTTGTTGAGATGGTGTGGAAAATATGTTAGAGAAAGAGAGATAATGAAGCCATCTATTAAGCCAGATGATGAATTTTAAGTCATTGAACCATTCTTTTGTTTCAAGAACAACAGGTTCAGGATCACTCTAACTGTATGGCAACTCAGCAAGATGTTATAAGGAGTTGTCTTGAAACCTCTGGGCTTCAAGCAGATATATGATGAGGTCCTTTACAAATGTAAAGGCTGGGAAAATAAGAAATTATTATTGGCTCTTTAAAAAAAAGAAATATATTCATGATATGATGCTTAAAATTAACCTTGTAATGCAGAGGTTTAAAAACATTATAAAATTTCTAATCATAATTGCATAACTTTGTTAGCTGAAAAACTATTCATATAACTAAAGTTTATGATGCTGACTTTCTTTTTTCATTTCCTCTTCTCTGATCTTTGATAATATTCCTTCCTCAGAGAATGAATATTAAAAAACAAAATACAAGGTTTTTACCCAGTGTAGGAACTGGGTTCTTCACAGATTATTTTTCTCATCACTTGGGGGTATGTTCTCACCTCTTCATTTTTACTTCTATTTAAGTTTGCTTTTTCATTTCTTTTTCTTTTTCTTTTTGCTGAATTGAGTCTTTGTTGCTGTGCACAGGCTTTCTCTAGTTGCAGCAAGGGGGGGCTACTCTTCGTTTTGGTGCGTGGGCTTCTCATTGCGGTGGCTTCTCTTGTTGCAGAGCCCGGGCTCTAGGTGCATGGGCTTCAGTAGTTGTGGTGTGCAGGCTCAGTAGTTGTGGCTCATGGGCTTTAGGCTCGCTGGCTTCTGTAGTTGTGGCACATGGGCTTAGTTGCTCTGCGACATGTGGGGTCTTCCCAGACCAGGGATCGAACTCATGTCTCCTGCATTGGCAGGCAGATTCTTAACCATTGTGCCACCAGGGAAGTTCTCTTTTTCATTTCTATTTGTACTACTTCTCTCTCAAAAATGGTGTAGAATGAGATCTCACTGTCATAATTTTCTGGAAGGTGAAAAAAGGGAAAAAATAATAGGAAAGTCCATATCAATTAATTATATAGAACATTGTTTTTTGTATTTTAATTATAACAATGATATAGTAGTTTTCAAGCTTGTGTAAAATGTACCTTGTAGCTGCCAAAAAAGCTCATAAAATATGAAGCTGTCTTAACAGAATAGAAATATAATGTCTTAAAAAATAGGCGTTCCTTTTCCCTATGCGAGTCATACCTTGGAGCACTGTATTCAGTCCTGAAAGTTACACTTAGATAAAATTGACAAGCTGGAATGAAGTCAGAAGATAGTAACCAGACTATGATGGCATTAAAACTAGACCACATAACAGTAGTTGGAGTGAGGGGATGGGGGTGTGTGTGCACAATTTAAGAGTCATCTTTGTACATCTGAAGCACTTTCATTAGAATTTGATCTATGTATATGATTCTTCATGTCAGAAGTAGGGGAAAATGGAAAAGTGACAGGAAGGCAGAGTCTGCTCAACAAGAAGGGAAATTTTTTCAAAATGATCAGACTACTGAAACTGGAAATCAGTATTCCAACAGTGCACATGTCCTGAGATGTGAGGAACATGCTACCAATAAGGTTCAAGGTTCTACTCAAGAATTTTACTAGATGATTTCTCAATCATTTCCAACTACAAGTAAGTCTATGACCTTTATTTGTCTTAAACACTGTTGGTACTTTCCCAAATAGAGACTCATTTGACCTAGTAAAATTTCCAGATTAGCCAAAAATTAGGTTTGGTAGAGGAGAAATCTCTACAATATTGATTCCAAACTTGGGAGGTTGGTAAGGATCTGTCATGCACTGTTCCCAGCTATCAACCTCTTTGAAAATTGCCTCTAATAAAAGAGATATACATTGTCCAAGATCATGCTGCCCCATCACCCAAAAAACCTGTGACTAAATTGGGGTTGCAAATACCCAGCCCTCTTGCCTCACCTCAGGACAACCCTAAAAGGTCATTCCAGCTTCAGATTTCCTTGCAAAGTGAGCTAAAGTTGTATTTTGGCTGTGCTATAACCCACATTCACAAGTTACCAGAACTTCTTTCTTGCCTTTACCCTAAAAGTATTGATCCTTAGTGCACTTACTAATGAAAATTCCTGCAAGCTATTCTCCATCTCAGAGTCTGCTTTCTGGAGAGATTTGAGAAGAAAGAAGCTACAATTAGATTTTAGAGCTAGATTATCTACTCTCCTGGTAATAAGGACCCTATCGATGGTAGTGGGTGAATTTATAGTACAAGGTAGCTATGCAACTATAAAACATATGATGAGGACATCTGGGATTGATGCACTTGAAAATCTTGGCCTAAATCCAGTGAATCCTGTGAGCCTGACAAGGTGAATTACTCTTTCTGGTTAAGGTCAATGTTTCACCCTTTCCAGAAAACATTTGGCTGTCCCCACAAGATAACTCTTGCCCTCTCAAGAACTTCCTTAATTTTCCTTCCTGACCTTTAGACCAACAAGTAGATCAAATCACCATGTAACAAGTCCAGAGATGTCCTAGGCTTCCTGAGAGAGGAAAGAGATAATACCATGAAAAAAACTATAGGACTTAGAATATAGTTAATGGCAGAATTCAGGAGGAAATAGATAGAGGTAGATTTTGCAGTGTTGGATATTGGATGTTGGTTCTGCATCCAGAAGAACATCTCATTGGTCCACTATATTGATGGCATTATACTAATCAGACAAGATAAACAACAAATAGCAAGTATGTTGGAGTCCTTGGGAAGGCCCATGAACTTCAGGGGGTGAGATATAAACTATAAAAAGTTAAGATAATTTTATTATGATTAATAAAATTTTTAGGGATCCAGTGGTTTGTGGCATTCCAAGAAATACCTTCCAAAATAAAGACCAATTAATGCATCTCATACCTCCTACCACAAAGGAGGAAGTTCCATGTCTGGTGGGTCATATCTGGAGAGTCTTAGCCATTATGCAGAGTGATATGAAAAGCTGCAAAATTTCAGAAACACACAGAGCAGGAAAAGGCTTTGTAGCAGGTCTAGATTTCCAGATTTTGGTGTAAGAGGCCCTAATGTTTGGATCATTTAATCTGACAGACCCTATGGTCTTAAGTATATCTATGATAAGAAAAGATGCTATGTAAGGTTTATGTAAAGCTTAGTGAGAAAATTATAATGAAGTCCCCTGGGGTTCTGGAGTAAGGCTATACCATCTGCAAAGACTTAAACATCTTTTAAATAATAGTTCCTGGTGTGATACTAGCCATGCTAGAGATGCATTATAAGATACCAAATGACATATAGCCAGAAATGCCCTACCAAATCTGGATTCTGTCAAACACACTATTTGAAGGCTTATGGCAAAGGCAAGGATAGGAACAGGGAGTCCCGTTAGGAAGCAATTATAACTCATGGAGTTGGAACTGGTGGTGGTGAGCAGTGCTCAGATTCTGAATCTATCTTGAAGATAGAGTTGACACCATTTATTGTTGGATTGGACATGGAGTGTGATGGAAAACAGAGGGACCAGGAATGACTAGAGACTTGGAGCCTGAGAAAAAGGGGGAAAATGGTTGGCCACTGAGATGTCAAAGATTATGAAAGGAGGTTTTCAAAAGACCAGGGCCAGGGTGGGGTGAAGTTATTCAAAGCTCAGTTTTGGACATGTTAAATTTGAGATATATCTTAGACATTCAAGTAGAGATGTCAAATAGGCAGTTAATATACAAGTCTAGATTCCAGGGGAGAGGTCCAAGCTGGAGAAATACATTTGGGAATTATTAGCATATAGATGATATTTAAAGCCATGAGTCTATATGAGATCATTAAAGGAGGATATGTAGATGGAAAAGAGGGTCAATGACTGAGTGCTGGAACACTCTTACATTTGGAAGTCAGGGAGATGAGGGAGAGCCAGCAATAGAACTAAGATAACATAGGCAGAGATGAAAGGAATACAACCAGGCAAATGTTTTCTCTTGAAATCAAAGGAAGGAAAGCGTTTTGAAGAGAGTGATGAACACCATGCCATACATAGCTACTAACTAAGATGACCCTATCTCATTGTTCTGTTTCTTCAAATCTGCTTTACTTCGGTATTTTCTGCTTCCACTCTTTCTAATTAGGTCCCAGTATTTCCCTCTTTCCATCAGTCCCTGTGTCTTTGTCCACTCTTCTTTCCTCATAACAATAACTCTTCAAATAACAGTAATGAGTTCTTGGCAACTCACACCCTATGAGGTAGAAAAGACATTTTTCTAGTTTATAAACACAAGCATAATTGCTGGCACAACTTGGACTCTGACCTTGTATGTCCTCCAAAGAATTCACAGTTCTTTTTAGACATTACCTCATTAGTCCCAAGATAAACTATAAGTATGTAAACTATAAGACATTAAAATTTATTTGGAAGCACATGTGAAGAATTGCCTAAAATAGTCCATGCAGAACATTTAAATTAAATAAAATAAATTTATCTGTAGATAAGATCTTATTTTCCTCATAAGTTCTTATAAGTAAATATTCATGGAAATCACATAGAATGGAGCATTGAAATACAAGTTCAGATAACACAACAACAAAAAGATCCAAAATGTTGTGTCTGATTTAAAGAGGCACAATAGGGACTTCCCTGGTGGTCCAGTGGTTGGGACTTCACCTTCCAATGCAGGAGGTGCGGGTTTGATCCCTGGTCAGGGAACTAAGATTCCACATGCCTCGAGGCCAAAGAACCAAAACATAAAAGAGAAGTAATATTGTAACAAATTCAATAGAGACTTTAAAAATGTTCCACATCAAAAAAAAGTTTAAATAGACACAATATCATATGGTTAACATAATTATCAACTTCATCATCATCATCACCATTATATGAGAAACTTTTATCAGTGTCAGCACTGTGCTAAGCACTTTAAATTATTGTTTTAATTGTCATAGCCACTCTATAAGTACTAGAGTTATCTATTTTAAGATGAAGAGCTGTAGGCTTAGAGACTATAAGAAAGTTGCCCAAGGTCACACAGATGAAAGTGATGGGCATAAAATGTGTTACTATAAAATATAATAATAATAATAATGGTGATACTTAAATCTTGGTTTTAAAGCAATAACTAAGATTATTGCCAACAGTATCATGGAAGCTGAATGAGAAATCTAGAGGATAGCTTAAGCATAGGGAACAGGAAACAGAACCCAACAAAAATTATCAAAATTAAAAGTTGGTTCTTTGGAAAAAAAAAACTATAAAATGGATAAATGTCTAGCAAGACTAAGCAAGGTAATAAATTAGATAAAATATCTATATTTCTATTTTATCTATCTATCTATCTATCTAAACTAATATAAATTTTAAAAGGAAAATTGGCCCAGGGTAAGAAAAGAAAATTAAAGACCAATTTCAGTTGTTAAAATAGATGCAAAAATTCTACCAAAATAAAGATAAAATTAGTAAAATAAGTGATTAATTATTCATATTTGAATTAATGCCTTGAATTCATGGTGCTTGAGTCATTTTCACCCTGTTTTCATATAACTCAAAACAGTCTTCTTGCCTGTTTCTTACTTCTAAGTAATATTTTGCTTTGGTTTTGTTTGGTTGGTTATTCCTTTGTTGAAAGCAGTTCACAGACAGTATTTTTTACGTCAATGGTAAACCACAGAATGATGTTCAGTAAGAGAGTGACTTGACCACATTTGAGCTTTACCAGCGTTATGCTGTCCTTGGTATGTACTTGGTATGTAGAATGTATTACACTAGAAGAAAACATAGAAGGAACCAGCTGGAATGCTCTTACTATATACATGGATGGCTATAGTGTATGTGATTAAGCTGAAATAAGGTGAACTGTAGATTTAACTGTTCAGTTAAGATTAAAGCTCTCCTCTATAGTACAGATGTTTAAGGATCTATAAAAATAAATGTAATGTCCTAAATTAGAGAAATTGATTAAGCCAATAGTATTAATATTTTTGTGTTATAGAGCAATATTAATTGTGCTTACAATTATTAGATATAATTACTAGGTGAGCACAGATACACAAGTACAAAATAAAGACTGAAGATTTTTTCTATATGATAATAACTAGTTGTAAGATATTGTTAAAAGATACACTAAAAAACAAATTTTACATCTATATAAATATTAGAAAGATATAAGAAAATATTAAATTTAAAGTAATAAAACTAGGGTTTTTAATAAAATAAAATTTAAAAGAAAGTACAAACCTTATATAAATAAAATGACACAATTTTATTCAAGGACATAAAAATATTTTAATAAGCAGAGACAAGCAAAGATTTTTGATACAAAATTTTCCTTAAGAAAGGGATGTTTGATACTTTATGCATATTTGTTCTATCATATCTCAGTATTGTTTCAAATTGTTCCTGCAGGGAAATCTTTGCTCTTTATTTGAAGGAAATAGTAACAATAAAATTGTGATGGAAAATCCTGAAAAAAAAAAAAAAGAATGGGATGTTTGTGTTTGTAGCAGCAGAAACAACTGAAGTTTTTATGTAAAAAAGTCATTTAGTTTCTTAAAAAATAAATATTATATTTATAATTCAAAAGAGTTAAAATTCAAGTATTCACTTTTTGAAACAGTTATCTGTGTGTTTTTCCAGTAGTATCTAAATTATGTATTTATTATTAAAAATAGATTATTTTGTTTTGATCATTGCCATGGTCATTAATAATTTAGTTAACTAGGGCTTCCCTGGTAGCTCAGTGGTTGAGAGTCCATCTGCCGATGCAGGGGACACGGGTTCGTGCCCCAGTCCGGGAAGATCCCACATGCCGTGGAGCGGCTGGGCCTGTGAGCCATGGCCGCTGAGCCTGTGCGTTTGGAGCCTACTCCACAACGGGAGAGGCCACAACAGTGAGAGGTCTGCGTACCGCAAAAAAAAATAAATAATAATAATAATAATTTAGTTAACTAGTAGAACTGAAGGTGACTCAAGTCTTGTATGATGCATGGAACAGAATGGTTAAAAACGTGGGCTTTGGAGTCAGATAAGTCTGTGTTCAAATACTTGCAGTTCCATTAACGAGCTAAATGTCCTTGGTAATGTTGTAGGTCAAAATGTGTCCCCCCCTCCCAAAATATTATGTTGAAGCCATAACTTCAGGTACATCTGAATGTGACCTTTTTTGAAAACAGGCTCTCTGAAGAAGTAATTAAGATGAAGTTACTAGGGTGGTCCCTAATGCAATATGACTGATGTCCTTATAAAAAGAGACACAGAGACAGACACACAGAGAGAGTAATGCCAGGTGATGATGGAGGCAGAGATTGGAGTGATGTGTCTACAAGCCAAGGAATACCAAGGATTGCCAGCAACACCGGCCACTTAAGAGAAAGGCATTAAATAGATTCTCCCCTAGAGTATTCAGCATGGATCTGCAGACACCTTGATTTCAGACTTCCAGCCTTCAGAACTGTGAGAGAATAAATTTTCTGTTTTAAGCCACCCAGTTTTTGGTCATTTGTCACAGCAACCCTAGGAAACTAATACAGGTAAGTAACAACTTATTCAAATTTCAAGTTTTCCCCTCCTTCAAATAGACATGATAATTCCCATTAAGGACTTAATTTCCCTGTAGTCTGAGCTTCCTCATCTGTAAAATAGGAATGATAACAGTATCCCCATCATAATGTTAAAAGGATTAAATGAGTGTTATATGTAAAGCACTTACTCCTGAACCGTGAAATAGAAGGAAAGGTTCATAAGTATTTTCCATTTTATTATTAGATTTGATAATTCTTGTAATGTGTTTAATATAGTGCTTAAAAATGGTACTGGTTATATATTACTTACTATTCTGATTAAATAATAAAGATATATAAAATACCTGCAAGGTGCCACAAACGTAGCAAGCTTTCAAAAAATTTATGCCATTATAATTAATTAGTTTTGTAAATAAAGTAATTAATTTATCCTTTAAGTTATTATTTAATTTTCTGATGAAGCTGTAATTTAATCTAAAATGCTAAAATGAATTGCTTCAAATAGAGTAGTTTATGCTTTGATGAACTCTGAGGTCTGTATGAATTCTGAATTTAAAATGAGAAATAGACAAGTACTCCTAGAAGAAGAGATATACTATTTGAAAAAAATGAATTTGGAATAAAGCAAAAGAGAGCGATTTCCTAATCTATGTAACTATTGCAATTATGAAAAGAATTGCCCTGTTTTTAGAAAGTGAACATTGAAGTATTTATGAAGAAAGGGCATACTATACCTGCAACTTACTTTGAACTAGCTCAGTAAAATATTCTATTTATCTATCGTCTGTCTATCTATCTATCTATGTCTATCATATATAAATAGAAGTGGATAAAAATGTAGGTAAAATAATAATACAGGAAATCTAGGGAAGGTCACACAAGAAATATTAGTACTATTTTTGCAATTATTATGTAAATCTAAAATTAAGTAAAAATAAAAGTTAGAAAAAAGAATGTCAAAAAAGAACAAATAGAAAATTAATATAAAAGAGATGATCTGATTAGCCACTTAGATCACAAAGTTATTTTGTTTAATGATTTTCCAGCCTTAAAGACTTTTTCATTGTACATAGCAAGTTTCAAATTGGAAAGCAGCCAAATTGACTCTAATTTAAGCTTTGATATTGCAAATGAATCTCTTCATAAGTCATAAATCATCCTGTAAAAATATCAATGCATCTAAAAGCCATACCAAACCAATTTCAGGTCCAAAGGATCACTGTGCTATATTGAACAAAAAGTTTAATCAGTCAGTAGATCAAAGCAAGCTTCAGTTATCTTCAGATAAATTCAACTACATTTTTAAAAATATGTGCATCATTCATCCACAGAGTAAGTTTTCCATCATTGGTATATATTTGCACCCATTTATTAAAGGTATTTTGTGACCAATAACTCTGCCTTGTATACAGTGCCACTCACACAAAGACCTATCATAAGCTGAAGTCAAACCTTCCCAATTTATGCAGCAAGGAACTAGCCTACCTCTGCAATAACAGTGTATTTAATTGGTGGTGACAATATACAGCAAGTGAGGACTTTTTTCTAAGCAACAGTGAAACACCTCCATTCAAGTAAATTAATACCCTTAACTGAGTCGTTTGGTAAGAGGTATAAGAAGAATTACAGGGCTTCCCTGGTGGCGCAGTGGTTGGGAGTCCGCCTGCCGATGCAGAGGACACGGCTTCGTGTCCTGCTCCAGGAAGATCCCACATGCCGCAGAGCAACTGGGCCCGTGAGCCATGGCCGCTGGGCCTGTGCGTCTGGAGCCTGTGCTCCGCAACGGGAGAGGCCACAATAGTGAGAGGCCCACGCACTGCAAAAAAAAAAAAAAAAGAAGAAGAAGAAGAATTACAAATAAATTTTTAAATTTATCAACTGTATTAATTATTTATTTCTGAGTATTTTACCACCCTAAAACTTAGTGGCTTAAAACAACCACCATTTATTTGCTCACGATACTGGGGATTAGCAACATGGGCAGGGCTCAGCTGGCATAGTTCTTCTCTGCTCCTCATGGTGTCAGCTGGACTCAACCATGCTGTTGCGGTCAGTTGGCAGGTCAACTGGTTGGTCCTGGATGGCTTCACTTACATTGTTGGCAACTGGCTGGGACTGTTGGCCAGAGCATGTGGCAGCTCCAGCAGGCTGCCTCAGGCTTTCTTGTACAGTATCTGATTTCTAAGAGGACAAGAACAGAAGCTGGACATCCTCTTATGTTACTCTACCAAATGTTGGCCAAAGCAAGTTACAAGGCCAGCCCGTATTAAAGGGAAGGGAAATAGTCTCCTCCTCTTCATGGGAGGAATTGCAAAGTCACATTGAAAAAAAGCACAGAATAAAGATGAGAGAAATTGTTGTGGCTATCTTTGCAAACAGCCCAGCACATTGATATATAAATATTGAAATTTCTTCTTTCTTTAAAAAATGGGTCTAAGAATAATTTTGCAAAATTTTCAACAAACTCTTCCTTCTTCTTCACATTGTTATTGCTTCTAATAGATTCATTTTAAATGCTTCCAAATATTTGTCCTGAATTCAGGCCACTTGTTTTCCTTAAGATTATAGTGACTTTTCCTTAAAACATAATGACCCTTACCTAGCTCCAAGTAATCAGATATTTATCTTCCCACAGAGAGTAAATGCTGTTGTATGTGGATCTATTCATAGACCATATCTGTACCCGAACATTATTTGTAAACATCACAGTGTTGGGCCTTTCTTTCACTAAGTTTTTTAATTGCTATTTCTCTCTAGTCAACTTCTTTTAAAATTGATCTGTTATTACACATGACCTGGATATTTTAAGTGTAGCCCATTATCTATTATCACTTATTCCTTTCAGTGCTCTTTTTGACAGGCATGCTGAAACCAGAGTGATGGGCTCCTTGAGAACAATTGGGGATAGATGAGAGGCTTTTCTTATTTCATGTATTTTATGGATGGTCTCATTGGTATGTTCCAGGAGCCAGAATATGGAACAATCTAAAGAACATATAGCCAGAATAATTCAACTTTAGGTCCCCAAACTTTATCAAACAAAAACCTTCATAACCGAGATATTAGGAGAGAAACTCTGGAGGTAGAGGAGCAATCCCCGCCAACCTCAGACACAGGGTGAATTTTCTTCATATCCTCATTTTTGACATGTTGGACTTCAGCAACCACTTTATAGCCACAGGCATAAACTATGTCCTGCTGGAGGACAACTGTAAAGCTGATGGCACAAATACGTGGTTTCAGGAAAATAAGTAGCTTTCAGAGACGGATCATTACTTTCCCCCTTCTCATTACCATTCTGCTTCAAATTTCCAAAGATTTTAGGTTTGTCCACTGGAGTAGTTATATTATTTAGGGTACTAGTTGGGCTAATTTAACATTGATTTACACCAAGATAGACTGTCTATTTCACTCTCATATAAATATCTGAGAGGTAGGACAGTCCTGTTCCATGAACTGGCTCTGAGACGTGGGATACTCCTCTCTTGTGGTTCCATCATTCCCAGGTCTGCTTGGTCCACAATGGCTCCCCGTAACTAAGCTGAGCCCTGGGAGGAGGAAAAGAGGGTGTGGAGGGCAAGTGGCTTCCTTTTAGGGACATGGCCCAGCAGTTGCCTATATCACTTGGTGTACATGTCACTTGCCAGAATTAAATCATATGATCAATCTGATTCTAAGGAAGGATGAGAATATAGTTCCTACCTGGGTAGCCAAGACCAAGCTATAACTCAATGGGGAAGGTTCTATTACTAAAGAAAACATTGAGACAAATGGATTCTATAGGACAACTAACCATCTCAGCCACATAATTCAAATTAAGTTGTGAACACAGGAATTAGTCACCTCCAGGAAACAGTTTGCCATTGCATATCAAAAGCCTTAAATATGTACTCATCAGCACAACAATTATATTGCTAGGAATAGCCCAAGAAAATAACTATGGATATGTGTGAAGATTTTGCTGCAGTTATAATCATTGCAATATTAATAACGTGAGAGGAAAAAACCCTACAGATTTAACAATAAGTGATGGGTTAATATAGATTATTGAAGAGCAGTATTAAACTGTAGGTTTGCCCACTGGAGTGGTTATATTATTTGGAATATTGGATCAGTTGTTTTCATGGAAATCGAAACAACAATGGATGACATAGAATTTTCCCATACATTATTGAGTAAAAAATATTGAGCATAACATAAATGTGGTTTCATTTTATATAATCTTATATATAAATGTATATAATCTTACTGTCAAAATTAAATCTTAATATTGATTATCTCTCTAAATGGTCACATTCTTTGCTCTTAGGAATATGGGATACTTTTATAAGAAATAAAATGTTTTTTAACCCTCATTCTTTTAATGATAGAAAGTAAATATATTGAAAGATTACTGCAAAACATGGAATTCTAATAGACTATCAATCTCACATTTTATAAAGCAATCCTTTATCTTGGCTATACTTTGAATTCAGCACAGGATTAATGACTGGGGAGTATTAGACTCTTCATTTTCCTCAGAAGGTTTTTTGGTTGGGTTGTGCTGCAATGAAAGAAGGAATATGTTTTGGCTGCTGCAATCTCCTTAACTGCAGCAGATTTTAGAATGTAATCCATCAATTTGGATATTCAGAATCCAAACAAATTGGCTCAGAGCTGCTAACTCCTTTCTTGGGGTATCTTATCTCCTTTAACATAGGTTCCCACTAAGGATTTGCTGTATTTTTGAAAAGGCAACAGAGAGTTAAAATACAATTGGCTTGCAATAGGGAAACAACATATCAGCTTGCCCCCTAGATCTAATTTAAATGGGAAAATATTTCTGAGCAAGGACTGCATAAAGCAGGAAGTTGAGAGAGTTGCCAGGAGTGGATAAAAAAAAATCTGCTTGTTAAAAAGATCTGGCCAGAATCAAAAAAGTGACTTTTCTGGCTGGGTTCTTTTAATGTACACAATGACGGAACCCCATGATACCCACTTATTCGACCATCAGATTTCATTAAAGCAGGAAATGTGATCTCCTGATAGATTTCTTTCTTTACCAACTGCTTAATTATGATAACTTCATCATGTTAATAAAATGGATTACATTTGTTTTCCTTGCTCTCACCAGGGCCTAACTGGTAAATAGTCTATCAACATTTCCATTTCAACCCTAGTGTTTCAAAGGGACATGATTTGACTAAAAATAAGCTGCAGGCATCCACTTGCTCAGCCCTAAATTATTGTTATGTTGTTTAAGCCAAATAGTTCTGTAGCCGTTTAACCTTTCTTAAGGAAAGGGGGAAAATTTGGCCCTTGTCTGCACTCACCAGCAGGTTTCTTTCTCTTCCTCGAATATTCTTGGAAGCTCCAATTAGTATTTTAAAGTTTCTATGAATTCGTAATGAGTTAGAGTCTGTTTTTCATGGTGCCCAGTGGCCAGCTAAGACCCTAGGACTAGATTTTGTCTGTTCTTGCTGAGAGTGTAATAGTAGAGTCAGACTCATACTTGAATGGTTATCTCCCTTGGAATAAATTATGGTTGTGCATTTTTAGGTAAAATGTAACTGAAAGACATCTTTCTCTCCTTTTGTGTGCTGTAAGATAACTGATCTCATTTCCCCTGCTAAGATAACTCAGCATCATCTTGTACATACCTGCAGATTAGCAGTATGAGAAAGACCTCAAACATCAACCAAGATGGAAGAAACACCAGCTGGAAACTATCTCAGCTTCTATACAAATACCATGGGTTCGTGGGTGGAACAGGCATATTGAGGGATAATAATGATAACAGTAAGCAAAAGGATGTTTTTATTAAGTCTGGGAATGTATCTTGATGGTAAAATATTTGTAGAATGAATCCAGGTGATTATAGAGGTTTTATTTTGAGAACTGCAAAACTTGTAAGAAATGATATGCACTCACACTCTTTTCACTGAAATTTAACAAAACAGTATGCTTACATAAGAAATTTCCAAATGACTTAGAGATGTAGTTTATGTTTTTCTTTCTTCCTATCATATGTGTTGTTAAAATTTGCTCCTCTTTTTAATCTACACTTTTAGTCTAAATTTTTTCTCTATTTGGCAACTGTGTATATTTGTATGCTGGATAAATTTCCCCATGAAAATACTGAGCTATCCTAGAAATGCATGGCCATTCCAATTTGAAAATATAATTAAAAATATGTCACTTTAATGGAATATAAGAATAATTGTATAACTATCTCAATAGATGAAGAAAAGTCATTTGATAATAACAAATTCCTAATTTTAAAAAAAATGTAGCAAAATCAGAATAGAAGGGAATAGAGAATAGCTATTAAAAACCTATGTCGGGGAGTGGCTTCCCTCACAGCACAGTGGTTAAGAATCTGTCTGCCAATGCAGGGGACACAGGTTCAATCCCTGGTCTGGGAAGATCCATCATGCCACGGAGCAACTAAGCCCATGAGCCACAACTACTGAGCCTGTGCTCTAGAGCCCGTGAGCCACAACTACTGAACCCGCATGCTGCAACTACTGAAGTCTGTGCGCCTAGAGCCCGTGCTCTGCAACAAGAGAAGCCACTGCAGTGAGAAGCCCGTGCACCACAATGAAGAGTAGTCCTGCTTGCTACAACGAGAGAAAGGCCACGCACAGCAACGAAGACCCAACGCAGCCAAAAATATAAAAATAAATAAAATAAATAAATTTTTAAAAATCTATGGGATTGCATAACTGTATGCTTAAAAATGGTTGAATTGGTTGGTAAGTTTTACATTGTCTATTTTAGTGCAATAAAAATATACATACATTTAAAAAAATTAAGTGTGGGAAGATACAAATAATTATGTCATATCAGTAGCATATACTCAAATTATTTACAAAGCTATTTTGAATACTTCAACACAAATTCAATTATTAATACTACCATGTTTAAGCACTACAATACTGCTATACATGTGTTTTACTGACCGTATTTGTTTTCTAGACATGGTACCAAGAACTTCCTATTATCTCATTTAATTTTTACAATAATCCTATGAGATAGAAATTATCATGTGCATTTTATCGATGAGGCATCTGATATTCAGAGAGTTGAAATTAGTTGCCTAATGCCATACAGCTAGAAGGTGTTGAAGCTGCAATTCAGACCCAGGTCCGTCTGACTCTGACAGATGTTTATAGCACTTTTGCTCTAGTGCCTCCTTTGTTTACATTCATTAAATCTCACTGGACTGAACACAAAAGGAAATTTTTAAAAATAACCTAAACAAAATTGGCCACCCAAAAATGTGTCTACATCTTAATTCCTGGAACCAGTGACTGTTAGCTTGCTTTTAAAAAAAAAAAAAAAAAAAAAAAAGGTCTTTTCAGATATAATTAAATTAAGGATTTTGAAATGAAAAGATTATCCTGGATTATCCAGTGGATGCTAAATCCAATGACAAGTGTCCTTATAAGAGATACACAGGGGGTATTTGATAGAGAGAAGAGGAAGAGGCAGTGTTACCAGGGAGGCAGAGATTGGAGTGATGCTGTCACAAGCTAAGGAATGCCTGGAGTCACCAGGAGCTAGAAGAAGCAAGGAAAAGAATCTTCTCTCAAGGCTTTGGAGGAAGTGTGGCCCTGCCACACCTTGATTTTGGACTTATGGCTTCCAGACTGAGAAAGTAATTCCTGTGTTAAGAAACAAAACAAAACAAAACAAAACTGTGGGAAGCATCAAATTTAATAGTGAAAATTTAGAAGCATGATCATTAGGTGAGAAAAAGACAGAAATGCCTACTGTCATTACTTCTATTCAACTTTGTTACCGGAAGTCCTAACTAATCCAAGAAAGCAACAGAAGTCAGGAAAGAAAAGCCCAAAATATCCTTGTTTGGAATCAACAGGTAAAGATGTCACAGTAATCACAATTCATCATTGTTTTTAGTGAGTTGGGGATCTATGCTGCCTTTGCTCAAATTTGTCTGTAGGACTAGAATACCTAAGAATCCTGGGGAACACAGACCTTTTGCTTTTCCACTTTTTTTTGGCTTCTCTTTTCTATTCCCATGGTATGTTTTCCCCATCATTCATGTCACTCTGACTTCAGTTCCCCTGACTAGAAAAAATTATAAAGTTCTATGACCATTGGAATTGGCATTCTTCTGTTAAATTATTGTATTTGGCAGACTTAGGAATCGTTGCTTTAATTTACTATGTCATTGGAGTAAATATAAGTACATTAAATCAACACTTCACATTTCTGAAAGTAATTTATTTTTAAAATGTAGTATGTTTATGACTTCAGATATTAAAGGTATATTTATATTCCCATTTTAATCAAATTATAGCACAGAAAATCTCTTCAGTAGTTCAGATGACCACAGAATAAATCTAAGTTCATAACTTGGCAATAATTAACTTAAAGAGTAGGAATTAAGTTTGGAATAATACTCAGAAACTGGATGTTGAGCTATTGAAGGCCATGTGTACTCAAACTGTGACTACCCTTACTCTTTTCCTTAAGTATAGAGAAGGAACTAGAATATGTATATGATACTTTGGATGCTTCAGATATATCCAAGTATGTCCAGGTATGGTCATATTGTTCTGGAGTTTGGTAATTGGTAGAAACTAGATCTACCTCTGTGATTAACTTTGTGGTATTGGTCAACTCATTTCACTTATCTGGCCCTCAGTTTCCTCCCCCTACAAAATGATTAGATTGAATTAGGTCTTCTCTCAAATGGTTTCCATTTCTGGCATTCCTTGAGTGTTTAGACACAAAATGATGATGTCTGCTATTCATCAAATAGGTTTTATGTATCTATCATGATGCTAAATATTTTACCTGCATTATTTTATTAAATCATCATAGCACTTCTCTGAGGAAGAAGTAATAAGTCCAACTTTATAGATGAGGGAACAAAGGCATAGAGAGAGAAAATAACTGGCCAAAGTCAGTTACAAAATTACGAAGGCAGAATTTGAACCATGGTCATCTTGAGTCTAAAATCTTTGGTCTTTATCACTATGTTGTACTATAAATATTCAGCTTTAACTGTGCTGATTTAGTAAATGTAATTATCCCATTTATCCACTTATTCTAAAGTGTCCCATCCAGGTCTGTACCATCTCCCCAAAAGGCAATAACTTTAATAGTATTGCCACAACCAATGGTCAGTATTAATCTTCCCAGCCCTGACCAAAACAGAAGTGATGGTGATACACACATCCAAGCCTGAAAATGCCTATTTCCCTTTACAGTAGACCTAAATGTCACTATCATGCTATACATATACCAGCTAACATACTATGTAATGCATTTATTTACTGTGCTTATTGTTTATTATCTGTATGTCCTATAAAATGTAAGTTTGACAGGGTAAAGTTATTTCCCTGTCTTGTTTACTGAATCCCAAGTACTCAGAAAAATACCTCGTACATAATAGATGCTCAATAGATATTTAATGAATAAAAGAACAAATAATCAGGGATAGATGTTTATATCAAAATTTATATGCATACATGACTGAATTAGAGTTACACATATGTTTGCTGTTTTACAACAATGTAAGTAGTTTTCTTTCCAACAATTTTCAATAAATCCTGTCTTATCTGCAAGTCTTGAGTTAAATTGTAAAGACATAGAAATAAGTTCTGATGTCTAGGCTGTTGAACATTTTTGATAAAAGTCATCAAGTCTCTCTGGGTAGATCATGCAAGCAGACCTCTTACATCAGAGTGTTTACTTAGGTATAAGGATTGTCTTTTCTGTCTGCTTGTTGTGTTGCACCTGGACCTCACACAGTTTAAAAGTTATGATTAATGGCCAAGCAGACTTAGAAATATCCCATTCAGATGATTTACGCTAATCACATAATAAACATTTAATGCGTTTTTGTTGATTGATTCTAAATTGGAGTCAACTTATTTCAAATTATCTCTCTGCCAGTGAAGCTTCATGTGTGAGTCAGTACTACAGGTTTTCAGTTTCCCTATTTAGTCACAACATTGCCTATGATTCCTGTTATCTAATTAAATACACTTGAGCCAAAACAAATACAGTCTTTTTTTTTTTGCAGGCATAACCATGCTGCTTGTTGAGGCACAAAGAAAAAACTTCTTTAAATTGCAGCTGTTTTAGTTTGGAAACTAATGACAACCAATGAAAAATAACCAGTATGAGTCACTGTCTTTACCATCAGCCTATACCTTCCTAGAGATTAACATCTGTAATTTTCTTGTAAACTTTATTTTCCCACTTTAATTTGGATTATTTCTGAGCATTTGATTTTTCCTTTACCAGAGGCTTGATATATAACCATGAAACCCCAATTGATGTTAGTTTAATTGTATGGATTGAGTTAAATTTTCTATAGCAAATGTGTTTCACTAACATAGATGAACACAGAGAAAGGAGACAGGAAATGGCTACGTGCTTAGGGACTTAAGAGGCACATGTAGAGTTGTGGTGTTGTGTAATACCTATGGTTGGAGAAGCCCTTGCCACAAAGAGCCTGAGTTACTCTATGATCTCTTTATTTTTCATAAACCTTCACCAAGTACATTTGAAAAATAGACCATACTAGATAGCCTAAAATCTGCAGCCATTCTCATCACCAGAGCATGAAAGACATTTAGTTATGAGAAAAGGATACAACAGATTTCAACTCCATTTCTCTTGACTATTTTCAATAGGAATACCACCCCCAATTCTCTCATAAGTGATATAAAAAAGAAGGTAGAAAAGTACCTGTACCTGGTCTAATAAGACTTCTGGTGCCATCTTAGAAGCTGGATTCTATGTCTTTATTTGCTCTCGGTTTAGGCTCAAAGGCTTGACTCATTGCAAGTTTACAATTTTAGGGTTTTCTCATTGCCAGTAACTTCATTAGTAAGTCCCTTAAAAATTCACACACACACACACACACACACACACACACACACGTCTATTGTGTTTATTCTTAAAGCACGGCTAACCCACCGAATACAGGGTTAAAAAAACATGGTGTAAATACATCAAACATTGGACATAGGGCTTCCCTGGTGGCGCAGTGGTTGAGAGTCCGCCTGCCGATGCAGGGGACATGGGTTCGTGCCCCGGTCTGGGAAAATCCCACATGCTGCGGAGTGGCTAGGCCTGTGAGCCATGGCCGCTGAGCCTGCGTGTCTGGAGCCTGTGCTCCGCAATGGGAGAGGCCACAACAGTGAGAGGCCTGCGTACCGAAAAAAAAAAAAAAAAAAAAAATTGGACATAAAGACTCTCCAACCATTCATTGGGGCTTCTCTGATGGCGCAGTGGTTAAGAATCTGCCTGCCAATGCAGGGGACACGGGTTCGAGCCCTGGTCCAGGAAGATCCCACATGCTGTGGAGCAACTAAGCCTGTGTGCCACAACTACTGAGCCTGCGCTCTAGAGCCCGTGAGCCACAACTACTGAGCCCGTGTGCCACAACTACTAAAGCTCTCCTGCCTGGAGCCCATGCTCCACAACAAGAGAAGCCATCGCAATAAGAAGCCCGCGCACCAGAAGGAAGAGTAGCCCCTGCTCACCACAACTAGAGGAAGCCCGTGCACAGCAACAAAGACCCAACACGGCCAAAAAAATTTTTTTAATAAATAAATAAATTTATAAAAAAAAAGAATCTCCAGCCATTCATCACCATGAATTAGCAGCAAGCAACAATAACAACCAAAGCCACTTATTAAGCCCTTTATTCTGAGCTAAACCTTGCTGGCAAAGAATTGAAACTTTATATGGAACTTTAATGAAATATGGAACAATAAAAATGTTATGCCCAAAATTGTGCTAATGTGTACTAAAAATAATGCTACAAGTCAAAATTAATTTTTGACCCCAACCAATTAATGCAGTATAGTAGCAAGAGGGTCTGAGCCAGCTGTATTAAATAAGGGCTGTGCCATCTTATGCAAAAATCTTTCTGAGTCTTGGTTTCCTCAAATGGAAAATGGAAATACTAAACCTACCTGTCAAGGTTATTGTAAAAAAAAAACAAATTTAAAGACCATAGATGAGATGCAATAAATCTACCTAATGTTACTAATCAAATGAAATTTGAAGTAAAAAAAATTCATATATTGTGAAATTGAGTAAACATAGGTAAATCATTCATAGAACTTAACACGCTTCCCAGTGGAATTTCATATAAAGGACTCCAATAAGCTCATCCTTCTGAGAACACTTTCTCATGCTGTTTTTTTCTCACATACCTTTCCTCTCACACCACTATTTTTACATTGTGTGGGCACAAAACCACCATTATCTGTATTTTCTATAACTAGTCCTTCTAGTTACTATTACAAATAGTTTATGACTGCGTGACTGGGAGACTCTCAAGACAAAATAGAGAACATTAATTGCAGGCTTATCATGTGTGAAAAACCATCATAAGAGCTTATTGTTTATATAGCACCTTTCATTATGTACCTTGTATTTATAGACAAAGGTGGTTAAGAATGACACAAAAAATTCCTTAGTCACCATGGGTTAGATGAAACATATGATCTCAATGTTATAACTGAAGACATGAGAGATGAAAAATGGGGAAAGATAGGATAGTTCCTCCGGTTAAAGAGACACGATCTGGCCACTTACAGAGATGTTTTCTCTGAATCATGTGCCTGAGTACAGAGATGACTCTCAGCCATCATTAGTGCCTTGCTAGCATGTGCCATGGAGTATTCAGTGAATATTAGCAAATGAAAAAATAAGTGAAGACTGATCATTAGATTCTGAAGGAAGGGTTATAGACTTACACTAGTACCAAAACAGAAGTTATACGTAGTCAGCGGGCATCAAAAAATTTTCCTGGGAATTCAAATGTTAAATACCCCAGGACCCATTCAACCTCTCTGCCTCTCTGCTTTTACATAGTCTGGAACAGGAATTGCACACAGTGGGTGTTGCATGAAAGTTCTCAGCTTCTGTGTATTTTTAGAAGGAAAAAGAGAACAGCAAGGTGCAAAGACAAAATGTTTTTATTCAGGTTTTCTTAAGGGCTTATAGAAAGGTCACATTCATTTGGGAGCAGTACAAGCTTCTAGAGATAATAGCTCATGTTACCATTAGGAAAAGCCACATAAGAAAAATATATTCAGGAAAAGAAAAAAAGTCTTGCCTATGGCAATCCTTTCAAAATCTGATAACAGATGTCATAGTACTATTGGACTAGTGGGATATGCCATATTTTGAAGTGCTAAAAAAAGAGGACTAGAATTAGAAGTGAGTCACAGAGGTAGACTCATTATTTACATACTTAACCTGAGGATTTTCACTTGTAAAATAACATGTCAGCTTCTCCAATCACTAGGAAGCCCAGAGATTTTCTACTGAATAACTAAAACACATTTTTAGGTGCCCCAAATCACAGAAACCCTCCACAAAGAAAGGCATGAATACAACAGTAGATTTGTAAGCCCATGTTCACAGACTGAGCCCAAGTGATTTTGATTGGTCAGAATTAAAAAGCACAATCATTTCAGTCCTGCAAACCATGATGTCTCAGTGCTTGATGATTTATCTAAATCAAGGGGGGTAATAGAAAAGAGAACTCTTTTTCAAGGAAGCATTTCTGGCATATCAGGAGCAGCCCCACAGGTCAAGTGTAAATTCCCATAGTAGTTCTTGCTAAGGGATTATGCATGCTGCCTCATGAACTTAATTACATTTTAAAATACTACATGAAGGAAACATGACGGTGGGGAATTTTTGTACCTCTTACACAGAGCGTAGCATCTACAGCAGCTTGCTTCTTTGGTTTTCATCACAGCTTGCCATGGAAGGGGCCCCTCAGGTGGTGTAGACAGGGAACCCCTGCCCTGCAGGATCCAAGAGGCAGCAATATTCACCCATGCCCTGGTGCCAACTCCCAACTCCCTAGTACCCTGGCTGTGATTCAACCCCAGATACTCAGCTTAAAATGGGCAGACTCTGGTGTGATGTTAAAATCCCTTCTGTCAAGTTTAATGAAGTTTAAAATCACCCCCTAAATTGTGAAAATCTAAGATTCTCAGCAAAGACATGTAAGTCTTTTGCCTATCCCTCAACCATGATTTTAAAAATCTAAAAGTAATTGTCTCCAAGAGTCTCAGTTTTCAGCAAGGTCCTTCACAGTCCATGAGCTGATAGATATAACACAAATACACATAGGAAGCAGTAGTTGGAGTGAAGAAAATTAGATTTTTTTCTAAATACTATATGGTATATTTTTTTAAAGTTTACTCCCTCCCTCAAACAAACCAACTTTTAAAATTTTAGCTGGTCATTTACTTTAAAAACCGTGTATGAAAGAAATTCTATGCCATGGAAAGTAGAGTCACTTAGTTGGAAGAAGTAGGAAGAACATGTAGATTGAATAAGTAATTTGACAACTGTGTATACTGTATATGCACACACACACAAGCGTGTTCATAACAAAATAAATAATATTCATAATATCATTTCTCATTTCTATGACTGATTGCATAGTCAGAGGTTATATTTATAACTACCTTCTTCCACTATCCATTCCATATTCCCTTTGCCCTCAGCAAGCGTCAGAGTTGGTTATGGTTTTTTGCCTGTTGGGGTGACCAAAACCTTCCTTCCTGAAGGGTCTGGGTCACTAGCAGTCCTGTCTGAATTGGGTTGTTGTTTCCAACTAATTTAATCACAGGTCGTGGTAGTACTAAAAGACCCCCGAAGGGTTCTGCAGTATATCAGACATACTCCTCCTTACCACAATTTTGTAGTAGCAGCCCAGTTTTCCCTTGGTACTCAGGATCAATTATCCCAGCAAGCATAGTAATTCCCTTCTTTGCCTATTGGTTCAGAGACATGAAGAGCTCAAAGTGACCAGGTGGCGGTCTTAATTTCCAGTACAATGGAATCATTGTGTCTCCTGGTAGGAGCATTCCTCTCTTTGAAATGAAGACTGCTAGACCAGCAGAGAATAAGGCCATGGGAAAAAGAAACAAAAATTTTGCTTGGTGATCAGTGAGGGGAATAGTGAGTGGTGCTCCTTCCATTACACATCTTGATTCCTAATCCTGTGAATCCTGTCTATATGGGGGATAGTATCATACATTAGCCATCGATTTAGAGTAAACTTGCAAGGTATACCTAATAGCACTGAAACTGAGTCTTCCAAAGGTCATACCATCACTTTACCATCTTCATACCATCATTAAGCCAGCTGCTTCAGGATGCTGGGGAACATGGTAAAATCAGTGAATTCCATGAACATGGGCCCATTGCCACATTCTATTTGCTATGAAGTGAGTTCCTTGATCAGAAGCAGTGCTGTGTGGGTTACCATGATGGTGGATAAGGCATTCTGTAAGTACACAGATGGTAACTTGGCAGAAGCATTGCATTCAAGGAAAGGAAATTTGTATGCAGAGTACATGTCTCTTCCAGTAAGAACAAGGTGTTGTCCCTTCCATGATGGAAGAGGCTCAGTGTAATTCACATGCCCCCAACTGGGTGGCTGATCACTCCAGGAAATAGTGCCATCAGGGACTCAGTTTTAATCTCTGCTGTTGGCAGACTGAGTATGCAACAGCAGCCATAGCCAGGTCAGTCTTGGTGAATGGAAGTCCATGTTGCTGAGCTAATGCATAGCCTCCATCCCTGCCACCATGGCCACTTTCTTCATGAGCCCACTGGGTGATGACAGGAGTATCTAGGGAAAGAGCCTCACTCGATGAGTCACGCTATCCACTTGAGGATTAAAGTCATCTCTGCTAAGGTCACTCTTTAGTGAACATTCACATGGGACAAAATATCTTCACTTTTTTTTGCTCATTCAGGGATGTCTACTCGCATAATTCGCCATAGACCTCCTTGTCACCAATTTCCCAATTATATTCCTTCTAAGTCCCTGACTATCCAGCCAAACCATTGACAACAGCTTAATAAGCTGTATAGACTTGTACTTCTGGCCACTTTTTCCTTCCAAACAAAATGAACAACAAGGCACACTGCTCAAAGCTCTGCCCACTGGGAGAATTTCACCTAACCACTGTCCTTCAGGGATGTCCCAGAAAGGAAATGTAGTGCCACAGCTGTTCACTTTCAGGTGGTGCCTGCATGTTGTATACAACCACCTGTAAACCAGGCCCAAGTGTTCTCTTCCTCAGTTGACTTGTAGTAGGTAACTCCCCATGGGGCCATAGAACTGGGCCGGGATAGAAAGAGTAATGTAGCAGGAGTCGGTGCCATGGCATTTGGGCCACTTTCTCATGTTACTTCTTGTGCCTTCAGTGCCTGCTCAAGCCTAATCTTGTATATACTTCTTCCATTTGATAATCCAGTGATGCTGTGAACACCCAACTTTATGTTTAGTGGATCAGACAATACCCAGCTTATGATGGGAAGTTCAAGTCACATGTTAATTTGGTGGTCCATGGCTAAGTGTTCAGTCTCTAATAAGGCCCAGGATCAAACCAAAAGCTGCTTCTCAAAAGGAGAGTAGTTATCCACCAAGGATAGCAAGGCTTTCCTCCAAAGTCTAAGGGTCTGAGCTGTGACGCATCTACAGAGACCTGCCAAAGGCTCCAAACAGCATCTCAGTATGCCAGTGACACTTCAAGAACTATCTGATCTATTGGATCCTTTGGCCAAGTGATAGAGCGTCTTGCATGACATCCCAGACCTGTTGCTGATCCTTCTCTTCTTCAGAGCCCACTCAAAACTGGCAGCTTTTAGGGTCACTGGGTAAGTAGGCCAAGTAGCACACCCAAATGAGGAATACGTTGCCTCCAAATCCAAAGATGTCCACTTGGCATTGTGCCTTGATTATTAGTTTTACAAGGGGCTAAATGTAACAGCTTATCCTTCATGTTAAAAGAAATATTTCAACAGACCCCACCCAACTGTATCCCCTAGATATTTCACTGAGGTAGAAGACCCTAGAATTCTCTTGGATTAATCTCCAACCCTCTGACACACAGATGACTTGCCAATATGCTAGAGTAGTTGCTACTTCTGCTCACTAGGTCCAGTTAGCATAACAATGTGGTGGATGATTATGTTGTCTTGTGAAAGGGAAAGATGATCAAGGTCTCTGGAAATTAAACTATGACATAGGATGGAGGGTTGATTTACTTTTTTTTTTTTTTTACATCTTTATTGGAGTATAATTGGTTTACAATCATGTGTTAGTTTCTGCTTTATAACAAAGTGAATCAGTTATACATATACATATGTTCCCATATCTCTTCCCTCTTGCGTCTCCCTCCCTCCCACCCTCCCTAACCCACCCCTCTATGTGGTCACAAAGCACCGAGCTGATCTCCCTGTACTATGCGGCTGCTTCCCACTAGCTATCTATTTTATGTTTGGTAGTGTATATATGTCCATGCCTCTCTTTCTCTTTGTCACAGCTTACCCTTCCCCCTTCCCATATCCTCAAGTCCATTCTCTAGTAGGTCTGTGCCTTTATTCCTGTCTTACCCCTAGGTTCTTCATGACATATTTTTCTTAAATTCCATATATATGTGTTAGCGTATGGTATTTGTCTTTCTCTTTCTGACTTACTTCACTCTGTATGACAGACTCTAGGTCCATCCACCTCACTACAAATAACTCAATTTAGTTTCTTTTTATGGCTGAGTAATATTCCATTGTATATATGTGCCACATCTTCTTTATCCATTCATCTGTTGATGGACACTTAGGTTGCTTCCATGTCCTGGCTGTTGTAAATGAACATTTTGGTACATGACTCTTTTTGAATTATGGTTTTCTCAGGGTATATGCCCAGGAGTGGGATTGCTGTGTCATATGGTAGTTCTATTTTTAGTTTTTTAAGGAACCTCCATACTGTTCTCCATAGTGTCTGTATCAATTTACATTCCCACCAACAGTGCAAGAGTGTTCCCTTTTCCCCACACCCTCTCCAGCATTTATTGTTTCTAGATATTTTGTTGATGGCCCTTCTGACCAGTGTGAGATGATATCTCATTGTAGTTTTGCAATCTTGAGAATGAAAAATGCAGCTGGAGGAATCAGGCTCCATGACTTCAGACTATACTACAAAGCTATAGTAATCAAGACAGTATGGTACTGGCACAAAAGCAGAAATATAGATCAATGGAACAGGATAGAAAGCCCAGAGATAAACCCACACACATATGGTCAACTTATCTTTGATAAAGGAGGCAAGAATATACAGTGGAGAAAAGACAGCCTCTTCAATAAGTGGTGCTGGGAAAACTGGAGAGGGACCTGTAAAAGTATGAAATTAGAACACTCCCTAACACCATACACAAAAATAAATTCCAAATGGATTAAAGACCTAAATGTAAGTCCAGACACTATCAAACTCTTAGAGGAAAACATAGGCAGAACACTCTATGATATAAATCACAGCAAGATCCTTTTTGACCCTCCTCCTAGAGAAATGGAAATAAAAACAAAAATAAACAAATGGGACCTAATGAAACTTAAAAGCTTTTGCACAGCAAAGGAAACCATAAACAAGACCAAAAGACAACCCTCAGACTGGGAGAAAATATTTGCAAATGAAGCAACTGACAAAGGCTTAATCTCCAAAATTTACAAGCAGCTCATGCAGCTCAATAACAAAAAAACAAACAACCCAATCCAAAAATGGGCAGAAGACCTAAATAGACATTTCTCCAATGAAGATATACAGATTGCCAACAAACACATGAAAGAATGCTCAACATCACTAATCATTAGAGAAATGCAAATCAAAACTACATTTTTCCACAGTTCTTTTATATTCTTTTTTTCTCTCTCTTTTTCTCTTTGCTTTTCAATTTTGGAAGTTTCTGTTGTCATCTTCAAGCTCAGACATTCCTTCCTCAGCTGTTTCCAGTCTACTAATGAGCACATCAGAGTCATTCTTTATTTCCATTACGGTGTTTTTGAACTGTAGCATTTCGTTTTTATTCTTTCTTAGGATTTCTATCTCTCTGCTTACATTATCCATCTAGTTCTTTCATGTTTTCTACTTTATACATTAAAGTCCTTTGCACATTAATAATACAGTAGTTTTAAAAATCCCTGTTCTGATAATTCCAGTATTCCTGCCTTATATGACTCTGGTTACGGTGCTTATTTATCTCTTCAGATTGTATTTTTTGCCTTTTAGTATGCCTTGCAATTTTTTGTTGAAATGCAGACATGATATACTGTATAAAAGAAATTGTGGTAAATGGACCTTTAGTAATGTAGTGGTAAGGTGTGGGGGAAGAGAAAGTGTTCTATGGTCCTATTGGATCTCAGTCTTTTGGTGAACCTGTGCCCCTGGATTGTGAACTTTACTGGTGCTTCTCAGCTCCCTCCTCCCTTAGGTTGACAAGAGGACTAGAGGGAGTTAAGAGTTGTTTATTTCCCTTCCCCCAGTTAGAAGCCAGCTGGAGCTAGGTATTTCCCTTCCCCCGGTAGGTTAGGCTCTAATAAAACCCCTACTGGTTAGCCCCTGGGAAAATAGTTTCTCCTGAGGCCAAGTCTTTTAAGACAAACAGAATGCTCTGGCATATGTCAAAATGGTTTAGTTTTTTCTCCCCCTGATAGAAGCACCAAAAAGTTTACTTGGTTGTTCACTGTGAGGACTTAGTAGAACTCCTAGAAGTAAAATTCACAAAAGTACTCTCTCCTCATACCTGGATCTTAGAGTTTTTCATTCTCAGAGTTGTCCATACTGAGCCTCTACCAATTCATTATTTACAGTTCAAGTTTTCCTGTCCTAGTACTGGTTCCTGTGGATGTTTCTGTTCCTGGATTTCTGCTCTGGTAAGCTGCAATTCTCTGTGTCTGTCTGTCCCTCCAATACGGGAGGCAGCAGTTTGCCCTGTGGCCTCATTTCTCTGATGAATCTAAGGATAGTTGTTGATTTTTCAGTTTATTCAGATTTTTCTTGTTGTTAGGATGGAGTGGCACCTTCTAATCTCTGTCATGCTGGACTAGAAAACAGAAGTCCCCCTGGTTAGTTTTAATAGAACAAATTATCAGTTTCTAAATTTTCTATTCTGTATTTACTTCGCATCCATAGACAATGAAGTATTTCCTTTTCTATCCCATGTTCCCCTTCATACTCATTCTCTTTCCACTGTATAGAAGAAAAGTATGCTTCTCCATCATTCTATATTTTACAGTGACTACTTGAGGGTATAGAAGTCTCTATATACCACATTAATAAATAGTTCAAATTGTTAGTGGCAGTCCAATATCTTTTGATTAAAGCACCATAGTGCTTCATGTCTTTTGCAATCTTATACATAGTTATGTTTGGGTGATAATGGGATATTAGAAACTGTACTATGGCTCATGTTGGGGTATTATAAATTAAGACATAGTGTAGAGTGGGCAGCATGACTAATTTTTATTTCACAACCTTGGATTATTGGTAAACAATTAAGGGAGAGAGAATATGCAAAGCAAAGAGAATATACATAGAAAATATCAGATGTAGTGCAATAGCAATTTGCTCCCCACTCTGCATTTGCACCACTCTGGGAAATGAGGAAAAGCTTGGTGAATACTCCCATACATGCTTGTCTCAGCTGTGTCTGCAGCTACAAAGTATACTTAAAGTGCCTGTTAAGATAGAACCATGATATTAAAAAAATTACTGTCAAAGATATATTTAAATTTACAATTGTAATTTTTTACAACTTTGCATATATCATATTAAATAACATATATCCAAGTGAAAAACTAAAATGCACCTAAATAGTCATTTAACAACTTTTGATAACGTTTTTAGTTTACTTTCCAGAAATCTAATGACTATGTAATAAATTATTTTGTAAAACTAGATTATATATAATTCTTTGCTGCCTAAAAATGTGCAGGAAGACTTAATGTATAGTTCTTGATGTTGATAAATCACTAAAAATTCTTCTGATGCTAGATCATAATGTGAATTTTAAAATATAAAGGAGTTTTAAGAATTAAGGACACTGTTTTTGTAAAACCACCTTCAAATTCCCATTTACTTTTTTATATGAATAAGTTTTCATATATGTATATAGAAAAATTAGAATAAATTTGACATTGCCTCAATATAGCAAGAATTAGTTATTAATTCATATATAAGTGAACTAATTATTAAGAAATATATTTCTAATAATATTTTACTGTATATGTTTGTTACTAGTAAAAATCTGGGTTATATTATGCTGTTTTGAATAATTCTGCACTAACAAATAATAATTGTAACATAGCTCAATCAAAAAGAAAAAAATAACAGAAATTTATAATTACCAGAACTTTTAAAAATTAGAATTAATTAATATACAAATTTTCCTGCAGAGTAATATTGTTAGGTGATCAAAAACAGTACTTAGAGATAATATTCTGTTTGTACATGGAATAGAAATATAAATTCAAGAAGAGAAAGAACATTTCTGTCTGATTAAGGAAAAACAGTTTGTGTATTTTTAAGCAAATCAAGGGCAATGTGAACTTGCTAAGTGTTTAGAGGACTGAAATAATTTAGAAAAGCAATATAACTATTTTATTTTAAAAACTTTAATAAGTACAATGTGTGGAATAGTACAGCATTTGGAATTATATAAATTTAAGATGAAAATCTTTAGAAGTCAGTTTATAAATATACAAGAAGTTTCATAATTTAAAAAAATGACAGTACAGGAGCAAAGTTTTTGGAAGTCATCAGCATAACTTGTAAAAGATTATTCTCTAAGAATTCTTTATCTAATGTAAATATACTGAAGCCATAATAAACTTTTTCTTACCCTTATTATTTGTCAATTTTTTCCAATTTCATTCAGAGTCAGTAGTGGTTACTTAGTAATAATCATCAGCTTTCTTCATTCTTGTCATTGGCTCATTGACTATGCAAGAATATCTGATTAGCATAATTTGTAACTTAGACTGACCTCTGGAGAATTTTGAATAGCCAGGTGCCATGGTCTTGCCTAAGGAAAGTTGAGGCAGCTGCATCTCATTAGTTAGCTCCCCAAGGGGCCTAAAAATACTAAAGAACACTTTTGGGTTGTTTTATATATTGGGCACATCTGTTGATGACAATTTTCAGAAGCAAAATGCATTTTTATTGATAAATTTCCATAATTTTGTATTAATAATAATACTGTTTTTATTAACAACCAGTATTAATTCTGAGCTAAGTAACATATTATCTCATTTAACAATCTAGAAACATAAACTAGCTAATATATTTTAACATCAGTCCAATTTATAACAGGGGAAAAGTCTCAGAGATATTGAGTAATGTGTGCAATCTTATACCTCTAGGAAATGGTAGAGCTGGGATTTGAATGCTGGAATTTGCCTGATGGCTGTCCTACTGTATTGTCTACTGGGGAAGTCATACATAATGTTAGACCTTGGACAACACATCCTAGATCATTTCTGGTGTTGACTTGGAGCAAAAGTTCTGTCTAGACAGAATTAAAATGTATATTTTCTTGCTGTACTAAAATAGTACCTTGGAAATGGCTAAACAGAAATTGCATCTATCAGCACACTTATGATAAAAAATAAACAAAATCTAAGCAACATTTTCTAACCCTTGCCATGATAAAAAAAAATTCTGAGTACCGTGCAAAGAAATAATGCTAACAAGACATGCTCTGGATGGAAACTATCTGGTTAGAAAACTTGATTTACAGCACTTATAAAATAAGTACTGAAGCAGATCTTGCTATCTGGCATTGGAAACTAATGCTGAAAATATCTACCCAATTTCATGGATTTCTGTATTGAAAGCTATAGGTTCAGATTCCTAGATAAGGAGCTCGCTTTGGTAATGTTAGTCTTTTAACAGAAAAACACATCAGGAAGCCACTGTATTGGCTTGATGTAGCATCATCTCCATATATCCTCCTTTAAGAGCTAGGAGGCTAGACCCTGTTGAGAATATGATAGCTCCTAATTAAGGATAGCAAGATTTTGCATGGAACAATAGAATGGGAGTGGTTAAAAGGACTGGAGAGTCTCATTTTCAAATTCCTTTATTTACATATTGAAAGCGAAAGCCTAGAGAATTCAAATGTTTTATATATATTCATACATGCCATATAAAAGTCACTCTCACACGTAATATCTAAGTTACTTTCTCTGTTAAATATAGTTTCCATTAAACTATTTCTGATTGAGGGGGAACAGAGTGCTTTTATTTTTTCTGGAAATTGTAACTTTCAGTGAGTTCCTAGTTTCAAGTTGACTGCTTGCCTAACACTTCTTGGTTCCTTTTATGTACATGGGAGAGCAGTATGCCAGTACGCATCTCTACTTAACCCTCTGGTTTTGAAATTTTGTGATTAGACCAAAGGGTACCCTGTTATCAGCTGGACATACACATCAGTCTTAACAGCCTTTGACTTCCCCTCAGAAGCAGACAGCACTGCAAACCAAGAGAAACTGTAAACAAATCACTATAGGGGCCTAGCAGGTAATGACTATGAGTGAAGTGGGCTGGGTAGGGAAAGTGAGGAATATGGACAATCAGAGACCACATGCCTCATCTGGCGGGTAGCATCTACTTGGCTCTAGCCAGTTTTTGCAAGATAGAAATAGAGCCCCAGTGTTGCCAGTTATTCCCATGTCTCATAAAAAATCCAAAATCCAGATTTCGCCATGAAGTCTCCCGATATTTAAATACTGGAAACTCAGTTTTAATTTTGCTTAAACTCTGTAGTGTTAGATGGAATGTAGACCCCAGGCCACCAATATGTGAGTTGAGAGATTTAGCCATGCTAGAATCCCAAGCCAAGAATCCTTTTTCCATCAGTGAAATCTAAGGCTGGTACCCAATGTACATGGCTAACTGGAAACTACTTGGAACCCTGCCATATTTGGTGAGCTTAAAACCGCCTTCGACTTCTGATTAGTTCTCTACTATACTCTCTAGGGGCTGGGTCAATGTCTTGAACTGCAGATGTTCACCTTTTGCAAGAATCTTCTACTGAGATGAATGATCATATTTACACATAACCTATGGCACTCATTGAAAACATGCTCCAGATTAAACTCATCACCTAGATCAAAGGCAGTCACCTATTTTTCTCCAAATACTCCTGCTCACTGAAGATTCATGCTGCCTTTCAGCACCAGCCAGATTAGACTCCTTTGAAATTGGCATGCACTTGAATCAAGCCCCCATGTGTATAACGTATGTTAGGCAGCATACTTAGAATTACTGACTGCCTGTATTGGGAACAAATTGCCTGTATTGGCCCAAATCTCCAGCAGCCATGGTATTTTGTACCCTCAACATCACGACAGTCCCTGGCTTATAATCTAATTCAACTGACTGTGGAAATTTTAGAAATTGGTTGAACAAATTTAAGTACTATGCCAAGACCTCTCAAGCACCAAGAAAGTGGGAGTTTTCATGTTTCCATCATATTTTATACACTTGGCACTTTATTCATACTTCATTTAATCCTTACAGTAGTCCTGTGAGGTATGCTGACTTGCCCAGTTATACAGAAGAGTGAGAATACATAAAAGCTATCAAACTTCAAAACCAGGAGTCAGGGGGCTTCCCTGGTGGTGCAGTGGTTGAGAGTCCACCTGCCGATGCAGGGGACATGGGTTCGTGCCCCGGTCCGGGAAGATCCCACATGCCGCGGAGCGGCTAGGCCCGTGAGCCATGGCCGCTGAGCCTTTGTGTCCGGAGCCTGTGCGTCCAGAGCCTGTGCTCCACGACGGGAGAGGCCATAGAACTCTTAGAAAATTCAGAAGCAAACAAAATAAGAAAAAGATATCTACAAGTTTACTAGCCAAATATGATCATTTTATTTAATTATTGCATAGCCCTCAATTTTAAAATATTTTTCATTTTATAATATTGGAATATTACTGTGTGATTTTTTAATTTAACAATTTATTGGGAACATTTTCTTACTATTAAATAGTCTTCTAAATGTAATTTTTAATGTCTGCATAGAAACACGTTTTACACATTTAACATACTTTATTTACTCCCCTATTGTTAGTCATTTAAGTGACTAAGGTTTTATTCTCTCTTTTATTCATTACAATGCTGTAATGAATATAATTGATGTTAAAACTTTGAACCAGTCAACCACAATACAGTGAGTGGGTTGAAGCAAAGGCACTATTTTAAGATTTGTTTTCCAGAAAGTTTGGACCTATTTCTTACCAGCAATTTATGAAAGTCCCTTTTACTCAATTCTTCATATTGTTACTGGTATATAAAGTTCCCAATTTAATCAACCAAGTCTTGCACCTTACTATGTTTATTTGTTGTTAACAAGGTGAAGTATTTTCCCCAACATCATTACAGCATCAAGGGATTGCTGAGCTTTTAAGTGTGTGAGCTGTTAGATTCGATTGTCTGGGTTTAAATCCAGGCTCCACTACTACTGTGAGATTTGGGGAAAGTTACTTAACCTCTCTGTGACTCAGTTTCCTCTTCTGTAAGATAAATAAGAGAATAATAATAGCATCTAACTCATTAGTTCATTTTGAGAATTAATGGGTTAACACTGTAAATTGCTTAGCACATGCTTAACACAATTGTAAACACAATAAACATTCACTGGTTGGTATTCACTACATATATTTATCTGTCATTTGTGTTTCTTCCTCTGCAATATACATTTCATATTATGGCGTACTTTTCTAGTGAAGGATTTGTTTCTCTCATATCGATATTTAAGAGCTTTAAAAAATTTTTATGGATATTTACCACTTATTTGATACAGCTTGCAAATATTTTCCCCCAACTTGTCATTTGGCTTCCAATATAGTTGATGGTGTTTTTTGTTACTGCCATATATTTCTTCCTCTTATGCTAACTGACCTATAATCAATTGCTTTATTGATAATGTATACATCTGCTTGTAGGCTTTGATAGGCTTTCCCATGCCAAAAATAGATGGATATTTATCCTTTGTTAGTTGTTTAGCAAATTTGTTCTGTATATTTAAATATTCAGTCCATTTGGAAGTTGTTATTTGTGTACTGAATGATTATTTTTTATTCACTTGTTCAGGCATAAGCTCTGGATTCTTGAGCAGTAAACCTGATGGGGCTTACAGTCTAATGGGGAACACAGACAAATGAACAAGTAATTAAATAGAGTGTGATAAGTGCTAAGGCAAAGAAATTCATGGTGACATGGAAAACCATTGGAAGGACATTGAAAGCTAAAGAGTCTTTCCATAGGAATTAATGTCTAAGGTGAAAGCTAAAGGGTAAAGAGAAGACCCTTAGAAGGAAAAAGAGTACATAGAAAGGCTCATAGTAAAGAAGAACATGTTGCATTAAAAGAAGTTCAATATGACCAGAGCTTAGAGGAAAGGGGATGGGGGTGAGGAATAGAGAGAAGTGAGGTTGGCAATATTGGCAGGCACCAGATAGTAGAGGACCTCATAAACTGAAGGATTTTGAGCCCTATTCTGAAAGAAGAAGGATTGACTCTGATGTTTTAAGCAGCATTAACATTATGTGATTTATAGTTTTAAAAATCTCATTTCAGCTTCAGTGTGGAGAAAGGTTTGTAAAGGGGAAAGTGGAGGTGCGAGGATCAATTGAACACAATTGCTATTATCTGGGCAAAATGGAGGCCAGTGGTAACTTTACCAAGCAGATAAATTTCACAGCATGTTACCAGGCTAGTGCAAGTTTATAGGAGGTTAAGGAAATGGAGATAATGAGTGTGGAAATAACAAATTCAGTGTGTGTGTGTGTGTGTGTGAGAGAGAGAGAGACAGAGACAGAGACAGAGACAGAGAGACAGAGACAGAGACAGAAAGAGACAGAGACAGGGAGGCAAAAAGAGAGATGCAATATGGTAGAAGATGAGATAACTACGGTTCAATTTTTGTTAGTATTTTACCAAGGAGCCAATATGACAGACCGTAAATACTGATAGGACAGAGCCAATGAATAAGACATTGGACATACAAGGCAGATAGTGCATGGTTAACAGTGCAAGGATCACAATGAAGCAAAAAAATGATGAGACCAGAGCACCAGTGGAGAGATCGGACTCAGAATGGGGAGGGGCATGTCTATTGTAACAAAGAGGAGGGCGGTAGGATGGACTGATGTAAATGAATATATATTTACAAATTTGAAGGCAGGAAATTGTGTTACCTTCAATTAGGTCCGAAAATCAACGAATGGAAATTGAGGGTCTCAGACAAGAAAAAATTTGGAAATCTGGGGGAGATGGCTAGGTAAGAGATATTATATATATGAGGTAAAGGAGGAAAAAGATTAGAGAAGCATCTGAGACTTTTATTCTGGCACCCTAGAAAATTTAAGGAGTGAAAGAAGTAAGGGTGTTTGGAAGAGAACTGCATTTGAAAGAATATGATGAGTTCCACTTTACTGGCAACACCCATGTCACTCTCCACAGTCATGCAAATTTTCTATTTTCCTTTCCTATAATCCATTTTTAAAATTGGTGTTGGAAATATCAGAGTATCACAAATTTGATGACATGAGTGAAAGATGGAAAGTCTCAGGACAAAACCTTGGCCTCAAATTTGGCATTAGGCATTGATTAATTTATTCACTACATAGATAATAAAGACAGATATAATTATGATCTCTCCACATATGTTTTCATATAAATGAAACCTTTAGTTTCTTTGATGATGTGAAATGTCTGGAGAGCTATAGCTGAATCTTATTCCATAAGTAATTTTAAGCTGCCAAATGATTTCTATATAAAGGAATTGACAAATGAATATAGAGCAGGGGTCCCCAACCTTTTTGGCACCAGGGACCAGTTTCATGGGAGACAATTTTTCCACGGATGGGGAGGGGATGGTTTTGGGATGATTCAAGCACATTACATTTATTGTGCACTTTATTTCTATTATTATTACATTGTCATATATAATGAAATAATTATACAACTCACCATAATGCTGAAAGGAGACAGAGCTCTGGTGGTAATGCGAGCGATGGGGAGCGGCTGTAAATACAGATGAAGCTTCGTTTACTTGCCCACTGCTCACCGCCTGCTGCGCCCAGTTCCTAACAGGACACAGACGGGTACTGGTCCATGGCTCGGGGGTTGGGGACCCCTGATATAGAGGACTTCTGATGCTCTTGCAAAATTTTTCCTGTAAACTATGTTTTAGTTGAATTTGTTTCATCGTTTCATGCTTGCTAATAAGACATCTCTTTGGCTGAGAATGGCTTTTGGCTCTTCGAAGTAAAACTCACCTGCTGTGCTGTTGCAGACATGGATCAAGCCTTGTCATCCTGTTCTCTTCAACAGAATATGACATGCAAGTAGTGAGCTCAGCATGCAGAATGGTGAAACCAGCAGAGGGAGACTTAAAGAAAGGGTTTATCACTGTGCTTGGACTGCACAAGGGGTTTTACTTCCTGAGGATCTGCATGATGTGCCAAATTAAATATTTTCATCCCCTTGGTTATTAACAGTTTAGTGACTCTTTCTGACATCCCACGTATCTTATGACATGGTAGATGTCAAAAGAACTATGTATTTTTATTAGTCATATTTTGGAAACACAGTATGTGTAGCACAGATTGTTTGGTCTAAAAGATGTGACCAATCACTGTGCTAAGTTAGGCGGTCATCAAATTGGGCAAACATCAATATTTGTTACTAGCATGTTTCACAAATTGGCATTGTTATGCCACCTCTAAAATTGTTTCCTTTCACTCAGGGTTTTGTTTCATATAAATTTAACGCTGGCCTCAAAGCCATGCTGGCAAACCCATGAGATTCTCCTATGTTGCAGAATTGCCTCAGAGGAAATGAATCACTTTGGAGGAATGAAGAACATTTTCACTTCTTATCCAAGGAAGGAAACAAAGCTAGGAAGCTTAGGAAATAGTCAAGGGGAAAAGAGTTATACCCTTTTTAATAAAGCCAGATTCTATTACTTTTGGACAGCAAATCCATTCCTTTTAGATTCTAACAGTTTCATGGAACCAGTATGAGAGTACTTCAGAGAAGCATTTGTTATAGAAGTTATCTGACTAATCCTGATCTCAGGCTATATGGGCCCAGTTGAGGCATCTGCCAGGTAAACTTGTGTCCCAAGGCCAGAGCTACAGTGGATTTTCCTTCTGGACACAGCCACGGTTGAAATAACTAGAGGGATGAGTTGGAACCTGATTCCTTATGAGTGACAAGTATTGACCTGTATGTCAAAAATACAAGAAGAGCCAAAATCACTTAACAAGCTAAAGTTTAGGAATCAATTAAAATAGGAACAGTTAATCAATTAAAATTGGGGTGCAGCCAATTAGGGTACACTTAGCTGGAGTACCTGAGGTTTATCTTTAGTCATTCAATTAATTTACAATCTTTATTAAGCACCTACTATATGCCAAGCACTATTACCAGCACTTGGGATAATTCAGTGAAAAAAAACAATCTCAGGTTTCTTAGAACCTAACTTCTAGCTTGAGGGCCAGGAGAAGATAATGCCCTGTGGACATAATAAATAAGTAAATTATATAATTATAAGAAAGTGATTAGTGCTATGGAAAAATTTTAACTGGAACAGGGTAATGTGGATTAGACATTCGAGGAGGAGGACAGTTTGCAATTTTAAAATGATCAGTGCAAACTTCATTGAGAAAATGTCATTTAGGGCCTCCCTGGTGGCGCAAGTGGTTGAGAGTCCGCCTGCCGATGCAGGGGATACGGGTTCGTGCCCCGGTCTGGGAGGATCCCATATGCCGCGGAGCGGCTGGGCCCGTGAGCCATGGCCGCTGAGCCTGCGCGTCCGGAGCCTGCGCGTCCGGAGCCTGTGCTCCGCAACGGGGGAGGCCACAACAGTGAGAGGCCCGCATACCGCAAAAAAAAAAAAAAAAAAAAAAAAAAAGAAAATGTCATTTAAACAAATATTTGAAGAAAGTAACGGGATTAGCATGTGAATACCTGAGGAAATACTGTCCCAGGCAGAAGAGGCCTCCAGTGTATGCCCTGTGGCAGAAGCACGGCCTTAACCTTAAGAGGCTCGATGTGCTTTTGTGTTGAATTGGCCTCAGGGTTAAAGAATATGTGTGCATTATCAAGGCTTCCTGAGTCCTCTGATTTCTCAGTGGCTGCCCCTAGTGCTTACTTTAGTCATCTGTGTTATGTCCATTATCCCCCTAGAGCTTTTGCAGTATCTGTCCCTTTGTATGGCTCAGATGCTATAATTCCCAGTAGACAACTGGGAATCTGCTTTCATCCAACTGAAGGTCCTCTAACAACTTACCAAATACCATTTCTGGAAGTAGGGTGGATCCAGATGGACCAGTATATGTGGTAGACAGAATAAAGGCCCCCAAACATGCTTACATCCTAATCCCCAGAACCTCTGAATATGTTACCTTACATGGGAAAAGGGACTTTGCAGATGTGATTAAGGATGTAGAGTTGGAAGATTATCCTGGATATTCTGGGTGGGCCCAATATAATCACAAGGGTCCTGTTAAGAGGGTTGTAGGAGGGTCAGAATCAGAAAGAGAAATTTGAAGTGCATGTTGCTGGCTTTGAAGACGAAAGAAGGAGCCAAGAACCAAGGGATGCAGGCAGCTTCTAGAAGTTGAGAAAGGCAAGGAAATGGATTCTCCCTTAAAGCCTCCAGAAGGAACCTTGATTTTGGAACTCTGACCCCTATAGCTGTAAGAGAATAAATCTGTGTTGTTTTAAGCTGCAAATTTTTGGGTAATTGTTACAGTAGCAAGTTGGAAGAGGTCATCAAGAAGAGGTGACCACCAGTTGACCCCTGAGCTGGACGCAGGCAATTAGAGGCTGCTTACCCATTCTTCGTCCTTGGAATGTGTGTTTTTTGCCTTCCCCATTCCAAGAAGCTTTTTTAAGGATACAGCCTTGAAATGGAAATGTAGAGTTGAGGCTATCTGGACTGTGTATGTGACTGAACCGAGTTAAGACCTCTATATAAACTTTTAAGATTCTGGCAGGCAGGCAGGCACAAAATCTTCAAGTTTTGTGGCTGCCCATGAAAAGTCTCACAACCAAGCTCCCTTTCTTATAAACCTGCCACCTACCAACCTGAAGTGGTCTTCCCTTTTCTTCTGTCTCTCCCCGTCCTCTGTGTATGGGGGACCAGTTTCAGATTACACCTGGGAAGCTCCAGAGGAGGTTGCAAAGCAACACAACAATAGAACACTTATGCAGTATGTCATTAGTCTGGATTTATTGGCCCCGGGGAGACCCAATCCTAGGATTTCTGCTGGTCCCAAAGATGAGGGAAGATTCTGACCTCTGCATATTTGGATGAAAGTTAGAGACCAAAGTTTTCTCAGTGTCTCATTGACTTTTCTGAAGATCAACCAAACAGCTCATAGAAACTGTTTCCCAAATTGATCAAAAAACCTCAGTACCTCATTACAAGTGCAACAAGTTTCCCAGGAAGCCCAAACCCAGCCCAGACCCCTAATGTAACTCGAAAAGTTTGATTGCGTATAGATTGACCTTGGTTTATAGGATGACAAAGAGTTATTCACATCATTGCTTTGTCTTCTGTATACTACACTGTTCTCCTATTACCTTGACAAGGCTGATACTTTTAATATGCATTGGCAGATTTGAAAAGACTCTTCTATTTCTAAGACTTATAGTTTTAGAACGTGGGTAATATTTTGAGAACATTTGTATTCTAGTTTATACATTCAATGTAGGATGCATCATTATCTGTTGATAAAATAGCAAAATGAATACAACAGAATAGATTCCAGTCTTAGCCTTTTTGAAGATCGTGTAGCCTTGAACACTTGGCCTTGCTGTACCACTCTCTAGCCTCTTAAAAATATAATAATCCTCAAGGTTATTGAGAGAATAAATGTTCTGAGATACCTGGAAGAAAATCTCAGAGGTAGAATTTCATAAATATTTAAAATATAAAATGTTGGAACTGAAAAGCACTTTAGAAATGAAATGGTCCAAGACTCATTCCATAAGCAAGGAGAAACATTCGGACAGAGAAATACAAGTGAGTTACACAACATCATATAGCTGGTGAGGGACAGGCACAGTGTCACATAGCCAGCGGAGCACAGCTCTCTTAGTGCCATCCCAGGCTACATTCATTTTAACATATACATTTTTTCAAAAAAATCCAAGTTTTCAAAAGAATAAGCAGAATTCTTTGTCTTCATTACAACTTGCTAATACCTCACCAACTCTCAGTAACCAAATAAATTGCCACTTCACTAAGACTAAAAGTGGGGATAGTACCCTTTGGGTTAGCAGTTTCTTGTAATGAGGAGCCTGGATGAATAAGGAAGTAGAAACAGGAAGACTTTGAATAAGCAACTTGTTAAGTATATGAAAACTATGGTTTCCCTCAATTTTTGTTTCCTTGTTTCTGACTTGGAAAAGTTTATATGTTATCCAGCTGTTGTAAATATCATGTAACAAATGGTCACTCATCTATCTATGCATACATTTTTTCCTCTAATTTCTCCTAACCTACCTTCTTCAGAAACTTCAAAATAATTTTGGCTTTGTTACCTGATGGTTATTCCTCTTTCAAAAAACAGGGAGAACGCCAAGAAGCTTAAGGATGTTGACAGAGAAGGAAATTGTTCCATAAATAACAAATAAGCAATAAAGAGGTTTTCCTGAATGCCTTAACTCATGCCATTTTCCTTCTTCAAGGTGGCTTAGTGCAGAAAAAAAGGACTTCTGAGAATGCTAGAAGACTTGTATTGGGTACAGCTGAGTAGATGTGAGCCTTGGGTCCAGAGTCAAGTAAAGGAAGGAAGCCACCATCAAAGCTACAAAACAATAGATGTGAAATAGGAGAATCACCAGGTCATGTAACTAAACCTGCCACAAGGATGCAAAATCACACAATATACAAGTAGGAATCAAGGTCTAATTATTGAGATACTCCAGTAAAGAGAAAATCATTGTTGGAATATCATTTGAGTTGGACACATGAGATTTTTCTACCTTCTATACTAAGCTTAGTTTGATTCCACAGCTTATCTGCCTTAAAGCAACATTGGGGGTGTACTTGACACCATTCAGTCCTCCATTTCTAATATGACAGAAGTAAGACATATTTCTTTTTTTGTAATAAGTAGTCATATCAATAAAAGTTTCTCAGCCTCTTTTGGTACATAGTACAGACTCTTGCTTCAGTATTAAGAAATGTAAAGAAAGTATCTTGCCCTTTGGGAAATTCACAATTGGTCACTCAGTAAATGTGTGCTTTATTGCTTTCCCTGAGAGAAGATTTCTATGGTTTACAAGACCCTGAAACCTCTGAGATAGGGGATTTTTATTTTTATTAATATTGAGAAATGTCACCACTATTATGTTTTTATGGTTGGATCCCTGGTGATTATCTATTTTCACTAAGGACAACAATTCTACACTGTGCCACTAACATTTTCAAATACCTGAATTAAAAAAGGAGTTGAATGAGGTCCTGAGGACCACAGGAAAATGTGTTTCTTTTTTTGTTTGCCTTGTAACTGTAATTTTATATTTTAAAAAAGTAATGTGAAAGCTAGGTGTTTAAAAACAAGGCACAGTGTATAGAATTAATAAAATCTTGGCAAACGGGGCATTAGGACCCCATTCACAAGGGTAGTGAAGACAGTAGGATAAATTTTCAAAGTAGCATTTTAGAAACTTTATTCTAACTCGGTTTTTTTAAGGTTTAACCACCCATGGTAAGTGCCATATGTTGTGAATTTCAAGCATCCCTTATACCTTTACTTCTTGGAATTCTTCAATTCTGAATTGCAACAATCCAAATGAACCATCATTGCACTGTTCTTTAGAAATGGAAGGAGGGAGGGAGAGAGGGAGGGCGGGAGGAAGGAAGGAAATTGCAAATGTCTTACCCTCTTTCCGTAGCAAAATCAGTTTTTCCTTTGAATTAGAAAAATTGACAGAAGAATTTACACCTTTCTCACAATTGCAAAAACTTTTAATTTAAAAAAAATGAAACTTGTATTACAAAGAACTTCTGCTGATAGAACCACTCATGGTAACCAGATATGTGTTATTCAGGATTGTCCAAAGAAATAGAACCAACAGAGTGAGAGACAGAGAGACACACACACAGAGAGAGAGAGAGAGAGAGAGAGAGAGAGAGAGAGATTGATTTTAATTGGCCTGTGCAATTGTGGAGGCTTGGTAAGTCCAAACTCTCAAAATCTGATGGAGTAGGCCAGCAGGCTGGATTCTCAGGGAAGTCTTATGGTTCAAGTCCAAAGGCAATACTCTGGCAGACTTCCTTCTTGCTCAAGAGGAGATCAGTCTTTGTTCTATTAAGACTTTCAAGGAAATGAGTGAGGCCCACTCACATTATGAAGGGCAATCTGCTTTACACAAAGTCCACTGATTTAAGTGTTAATCTCACCCAAGAAACATCTTTGCAGAAAACATTTAGGATAATATTTTTCCAAATATCTGGTCACCTTGGCCCAGCCAAGTTGACACATAAAGTTAACAGTTACAAACATATAGGTTTAAAATCAGAGTTATTAATAGAAAAAAAGATCCGAGAGGGAAAAAAGCACTTTTATTTCACATTTAGGGCAAGGTACACATTACCCTCCTCACCTTGGCTCAGATACGCCCGCAATCTATCTGGGAAAGCCCATATCTCACCTTAACCAAAACAACTCTGAAAACTGTGTGTGTGCTATGTTCACATGTGTACACACATCTTAACAGAGAAGTATCATTCCCATGATAGAAACTTTAAGCATTATGGAATAGTACTTTAAATATGCCAGCCCTGAAATTTCACCATGTAGCCAATGATCTTCTCTGTAGATAATACAGTAGTCTCCATTCACCATCCCCTAGGAGATAAATATTTTCTACTTCATCATTCAGTTTCCTCTCTTGGATATGGCTGGCTTATTAGATTATTTTGGATATGTATTATTGGATATCTGATTTGGATATGGATTGTTTTCTGGACAATAATATTAAATGCCTTTCTTCTTTGTAAATATATCTCTCCATTAATGCCCTATAATGTGTTAGATTTATGAGAATTCAAAAGCAGAGTGTGTCAAAACTTTTAATAAAATTCATATATATATCATTTGAGTCAACCATCTCAAAGGACAATGGGAAATAGAAAAACAGTTAATTCACACATTCTACACTTGGATTTTCTGAGCTTTAGTAGTGCATTGAGAATAGTCAGTTAGAGACAGTAATGATAATGGTGATAGATGGTGAGAGTGATGACAATGGGCTGATGAGGTGGGGTCAGAAGGGCAATCATGTTAATTATCTCTAAGCCAACAAGAATGAACATAAAGTAGCATGAGTCAACTCCAATTCCACCATTTAAGATAACATTATTTACTATTTTTATTTTAATCATCTAAATTCACTTTTCCTCTGTCCATAGCTTGCTCTGAAAACATGGAAAACAACGTTTTTAAAAATTGATTTTAAGATGACATTTAAAACATTTCTAGCAAAAAAACTCCTATAGGTTTTAGAAAAATCTTGTTGCAAATGAAATGCTTATTCTTTGAAAAGCTTAACAGAGGGTCAAAGACTTAGTTTTTCAATTCTTTGGTTCCTAAATTTCCGATCTTACCTGTTGCAATGAAATGAATATTTACGTCTCCCCACCCCCCAAATTCACATGTTGAAATCCCAACTCTCAATTTGAAGATATTAGGAGGTGGGGCCTTTGGGAGGTAATTGGGTCATGAGGGTGAAGCCCTCCCAAATGGGATTAGTGCCCTTATAAGCGAGAACCCAGTCCTCTCTCTCTTGTTCTGCCTTGTTAGAATATAACAATAAGTTGGCCATCCGCAACCAGGAAAAGGACTCTCATCAGACACCAAATCTGCCTACACCTTGATCTTAGACTTCCAGCTCCCAGACCTGTGAGAAATAAATGTTTGTTGTGTAAACAACCCTATCTATGGTATTCTGTTATAGCAGTCTAAACTGACTAAGACAAATGTCTGTATCAGTGAAGATTACCTTAAGGAATCCCTGCTAATTGAGCAAACCTAGTTTATTCTTGAAGATATTTATCTAAGTAAGGATAAATTGCTTACATACCTCACCTTATAACAAAGCACAAAGGGCTTTACATAAAGGCAACATCAAATGTTTTTCTATGTTTTTCCCCAGGTTAAACCTTTAATTAAATAATTTAAAAATAAGTGTGATTATACAAAGTTGCTAATATCTGATTGTTTTTGTCCTATATAAAAACAAATTTTTATTCTTCAAACTAATCACTGTATTCTCAATTTTAAAATCCCTTTAGTAGTTTCTTTATAGACATGGCTCCTAACTTTAAGATTTCAATTTAGATTTTTTTAAAAAGAAGGCAAATGCATACCCTTACCTCTTCATGTACCACCTTCAGCACTTTCTTGATTTTAGAAGAGATATGTGACATAAAACTAATTCAACCTATGCTTTACTTCAAGATAATAGCATCAATAAACTAAAATCCACAAAGATATTAAGTAGAGAGCTTGCTATTAAAAACACATATACTGTGTAAAAGAATGAAATTAGAACACTCTCTAACACCATACACAAAAGTAAACTCAAAATGGATTAAAGACCTAAATGTAAGGCCAGACACTATCAAACTCTTAGAGGAAAACATAGGCAGAATACTCTATGACATAAATCACAGCAAGATCCCTTTTGACCCACCTCCTAAAGAAATGGAAATAAAAACAAAAATAAGCAAATGGGACCTAATGAAACTTAAAAAGCTTTTGCACAGCAAACGAAACCATAAACAAGATGAAAAGACAACTCTCAGAATGGGAGAAAATATTTGCAAATGAAGCAACTGACAAAGGATTAATCTCCAAAATATACAAGCACCTCATGCAGCTCAATATCAAATAAACAAGCAACCCAATCCAAAAATGGGCAGAAGACCTAAATAGACATTTCTTCAAAGAAGATATACAGATTGCCAACAAACACATGAAAGGATGTTCAACATCAGTAATCACTAGAGAAATGCAAATCAAAACTACAGTGACATATCACCTCACACCAGTCAGAATGGCCATCATCAAAAAATTTACAAACAATAAATGCTGAAGAGGGTGTGGAGAAAAGGGAACCCTCTTGCACTGTTGGTGGGAATGTAAATTGGTAAAGCCAGTATGGAGAACAGTATGGAGGTTCCTTAAAAAACTAAAAATGGAACTACCATATGACCCAGCAATCCCACTACTGGGCATATACCCTGAGAAAACCTTAATTCAAAAAGAGTCATGTACCAAAATGTTCATTGCAGCTCTATTTACAATAGCCAGGACATGGAAGCAACCGAAGTATCCATCAACAGATGAATGGAAAAAGAAGATGTGGCACATTTATACAATGGAATATTACTCAGCCATAAAAAGAAACGAAATTGAGTCATTTGTAGTGAGGTGGATGGACCTAGAGTCTGTCATACAGAGTGAAATAAGTCAGAAAGAGAAAAACAAATACCATATGCTAACACATGTATATGGAATCTAAAAAACAAAAATAAAATGATCATGAAGAACCTAGGGGCAAGATGGGAAAAAGACACAGACCTTCTAGAGGATGGACTTGAGGATACGGGGAGGCAGAAGGGTAAGCTGGGACAAAGTAAGAGAGTGGCATGGACATATATACACTACCAAATGTACAATAGATAGCTAGTGGGAAGCAGCCGCATAGCACAGGGAGATCAGCTCGGTGATTTGTGACCACCTAGAGGGGTGGGATAAGGAGGGTGGGAGGGAAGGAGATGAAAGAGGGAAGAGATATGGGGATATGTGTATATGTATAACTGATTCACTTTGTTATAAAGCAGAAACTAACACACCACTGTAAAGCAATTATACTCCAATAAAGATGTTAAAAAAAAATGCTATGCCCCAAATTTGCTAGGTTGTTTTCTGTGATAAAATGTGGTTGTCTGTCAAAAACAAAAAAAACACATATACTGACTCCTATTCTGTGACTCTCTACAAAACACATTGAGCAATGTAGCCATAATGGATTTCATTAGCTAGTTCTCCAGTAATGGACACTAACTTGGTAATTCGTAAAGTGAGAAAGCAGTAGTCAGTGCCTCTTTAACTAAATCAGTCACTAAATACTTTAGCAAAGGATTACCTTTCTGTTCTAGTTTTCAGTGATAATTTCTAAATGTTGACCCAAAACAAATAGACTGCCAGATATTTCTCCAGCACAGATGGGTTTATTTGCGATCAGCAGAGAATTGCAATTCAGGGTCTGTAACCAGGGGGAGCCACATGCAAGTCCCCCTCACAGCAAGGGAAGGCTAACCCTTTTATGGGGAGGAAAAGGAAGCTGGGAGGGCTGTAGTAAACAGAGTCCATGGCTTTTCATTGGCTGAGTCTTTGCCGGGAAAGAAGAGGAGTCTTTCTTCTTCCTGTTGGGCTCTGCTATAGTCACAAGGCATGAGAGCTCCCCCTTCTGTCTCCCAACTCTATTTAATTGGAGTTCTGTTTATTAACTTTTTACATAAATAAAAAAAGAAATAAAGAAGTTACCAAGTGAAGCAAAATGTAGTGAACGCTGCTTCTTTCAGGGAGGGTAGCAACCTGAGATTCACAGTGCAGTGTGGGTCGAATTCAGTTAGGGTGGGGAGCCTTTGTTACCAGGCACGGAAAGAAGTGGAACTACATTTGGCAGAGTTAAGCCAGGGTTAGTATCTCTCAAGGAATAGAATCAAAGTCATGCTGATTGGAGGAATATGCATTCTCCATACAGACTTGACTAGATATTTTTAGGAAAAAATGATGCTCAAAATAATGAGGTACATTATTAAGACTCCAGTAATCATACAGTAGGTTAAAATATATTCATGAGACCCAAAGTGAAGTGGGTGAATTCATGAAGTGAATTACAACCAAAAAGTTTTAAATGAGATAAAATAGAGAAACAGTAAAAATTTAAAAAAATAAAAATAAAAATTAAAATTAAAAAAAATAAAAAAAAAATAGAGAAACAGAAACTATGAAAGTACCCCACATGTAAAAAATATTGCTTCATTAAATTTTGTTACAGTTTTATATAGAGAAAGGTAACTGTTTCATAATTTTTATTCTAGATTGTGGGTGTTTTTTTTTTTCCTAGACTCAGAAACTCTTGAGGATTTGAGGATTCATCAATTTACCTTATAACATTAACTCCTTGAATTTATAGGAGGATATGATACTATATCTAAGATAACTAGAAAGTGGTCAAGAGACATGTACCAGACCAAGCACCTGTAGCTTGCTGTCAAGACTGATTAATGAGAACTGGCATTGTTGAGATACAAGTGCTCCAGAGAATGGTCACTAGTCATGCACCCCTCAGGGGTCCACATGATTAGCTAGTCACCTGCACCTGAGGGGCTACACGACTAAGCTAGTTAAAAAAACCTTAAGAAACTTCAGGGCTGATGCCTTCCCTAAGTTTTTCTGTACACATTCAGCCTTATCTCTCTTAACTTTGCCTGCCCCATGCATGGAATAATTATGATAATAGAAGTTGGGCCTAGGGACCATAAGACTGCCACTTTGCCATTCCTGTGCATATTGTGTTTGGTCCCATTCGGTATCCTTTCTTACATATAAGTAGACAATGCTGAGTGAAACCTCACTGGTGCCTCCTGAGTTGACTATCAATCTGAATTCAAGACAACCACTGCCAGTAAAGTGAGCACTCCATATATATAGGTATCTGGGGGCTGAATCTGAATGTGGGTCATGATCAAAAAAGGCTGAAAGCTACTTATTGCTATAGCATTGCTGGTGATGAAATAACTATATTTTAAGAACGAACTGTTTCTACTAACACACTCTCATGCAGAGAAAAGAAATAGAGCTCACTGTCACCCATATCAGTATCCTAAGAAGACTAAGCAATAGACAAAGTGAAACTGCATTAACATTAGCTGACCTCCATGGTTGTAGAAGTTGCAAGAACATGATGGAACAGGGACTCTGTTATCCTTGCAGAGGTTGTGTGTCCTGTAGAAAAAGAGTACAACATAGAAAGAGCTTTCAAAAGGACTTTAGGAGAAAACCAATGAGAAAATGTGGCGAGAGACTGAGTTTGAGCAAAGAAGTATTCGTGTGCTTGTCAATCGCCCATCACTACACACACATGCATGTACCTATGCACACACACATACACACACACACACAGATTGTACCCTGTTCCAGCTCTGAACTAACAAGTTGTCTCTGGAGAAGTAAGACAATGTGGAAATTCTTATCCATAGGTGTTTGACAGGGTATGGTGTGATGCAGAACCAGAAAGAAAGGAACATGGGCATGGAGATAAATGTCCATCCTCAGACCATGAGCAAATGGATACATTTCCACAGGATAGATAGAAACTTCCCTTGGGCATAGACAGAAGTTTACTCACTTAGTTGCACAAACAAGTCTTTGTGATGTTAGTCTAAAATGTTTAAATCCTATAGCAGTTGTGGAACTCAGAATACTAAATTAGCAACTTTGTAAGTTTGAGAATTGAGAAGTGTTATGGGCTGAATTGTGACCCGCCCGCAAATTCATATGTTGAAGTCCTATTACTGTTTTTGGCGATAGTGTCTTTAAAGCGATAGTTGAGGCTCAATGAGGTTATATGTATAGGCCCTAATCCATGTGACTGCATTTGGAGATAGAGCCTTCAAAGAAATGATTAAATTAAAATGAGGCCAATAGAGTGGGGTCCTAATCTAATATGACTGCAGTTTTTATAAGAAGAGAAAAAGACACCAGGAATACAGATGCACAGAGAAAAGGCCATGTGAGGATACAGTAAAAAGTCAGCTATCAGTAATCCGAGGAGAGATACCTCAGGAGAACCAACAAACCGGCCTTGATCTTGGACTTCCAGTCACCAGAACTATGAGAAAATTAACTTCTGTTGTTTAAACCATCCAGTCTGTAGTATTTTTTTATGACAACCTCAGCAAACTAATGCAAGACAATAAGGAAAAGAAAAAGATGGAGACAGTATGAAAAGTGAACATTGTAATATTAAAAATATAGAACATAGTTATTTGACCATTGAAATATTATGTTTCACATTCTTGAAAAAATGTTTGCTTCTAATTTTTTTTACCTTCTACACAAAATAAAAAATTTGAAATAGCAACCATTTTTTTCATAGTTGGAGGTATTTTCACACTATGCCAGTAAACCATTAAGTGTTTTCAAGGTTAAGAGTTAATGTACTATGTGTTAATTGTATTTAGTCTATATATTTCTTATTAAGTGTTTAAAAGCACTTAGGAGTAACAAAGTTAAATCAATTTCTTGTATTGGCTCATGTTGACATTTTTGACATAGATAAATTGGCTCCTTTTTATTAATGAAAACATTTTCAAAGTAAATAAAATAATCATGGTGCTTGTGCAGCATCGATAGGATATGCAAGGAGAAGTGTTAGTGACTTCCAAAAGCCTTTCCGAAAGTGTCAGTGTGGATCAGGCACTTTAGAGTTTTGTTTCATTTTATCTTATTTCTTTCATTGGCAAATAAGAGAAAGACTTTCAATATATACTTTTAAAATGAAATTAATATCCATTAAGATGTTCATTCAAGAGTATGTATAGACATGTTTCACATTTTTCTTCAAGGCCACAGCTCCATTTTTTCTGTAGTTCCCATTGTAAGACTATATATGAAATAGGAAAATCAGTATTTTGCCATCCAGACAAATGGTTATCAGCCACCAACTTTTTATTAATAGAGCAGCTGTTATAATGTGTTTGATGTCATGCCACTGTCCTTCTAATAAATAAATAAACTGACAAACAGGAAAATGAGGATCTGGGTGGTCCAAGGCCTTTCATCTACATTGATCAACTTCTAGATTTTCCTGTGCTCCAATCCAGGTCTACTATGACATTATGTGAGGCAAAATTAAAACTAATTGGGAGAAGGAAGTTAACAGTTTTCAAGTTTTTAATATGACCCTGCAACAATAGGTGGTATTTTATATCTTCTAATTTAATTCTCAGGACAAGCATTAGGAGGTAGGGTCTATACTGTTATTTTACAAATGAAAAGACTAAAGAGGAGCTAACACACTCAGACCTTGATCTGTTGGCCTCTAAATTTATGCTCTTTATGCCATTTTCAAAGGTGAGATATGCCACTATAAACTCAGGAGCACTAAATTAAACAATAGTTACATTAATCTATTTAACAATATTGTTTAGCACTCAACACTGTGGTATACACAAGACAGCTCTGAATTTCCTCACCCTTAGAGTGAGGAGGGAATGCTCTATCAGTGCCCCATCTCCGCCACACCCCGAAGTCTGTGACTTTCATGGAGTTGCCTTAGGGTAGACAGTGTGCAGTCGTGGTACCCCCAGATTTTAAACAGAATAGCTCCTCTTTGGTTTGCTTTATGTTTGATCTTCCTGGTGAAAAAAAACATAGTTCACTGATTTTAAGAAAATCAGGTTTGAAATGAGATGATTTCTAGAAGGTTCTCCATTTGTGATATGAATAAATCTGTGTGAATAACATATGGCGGCTGACTTTAAGTACAAAATTTCCTTAAGGGCAGGACATGACCAAGTATCATATAAATGCTCATAGTGGCTGGGAAAGCAGCTTCCCCACCCAGCCTGAGTCCTACCTGGCACAGTACATGTGACTCTATCTGGTCTGGGGAATGTGGGATGCTTCTCTTTAGTTTTACTGCCAACTAAGTGCATACCCTGGATTTTCCTTGCTTTAAACAGATTGTTAGAGCCCAATGTCCTGACATTTAAAATTTAATAAATATAGATATAGACTATGATTTTTGCATAATTTAAATCCCCATCTTATTAAAAATAAAATTTTAAATAGGGAAAGGAAAGGAAAGATACACCCAACCACCTACAAGATAATAATGAAAGAAACAAAATGAATTATCAGCTGCTTTTTCTCATAAATTACTCTTCTGATACAAAATCATCTTTTTGAAGAAAATATAAATCTTTACTTTCCATTTTGTGAGTTATGTGGATTTGAGGGGCTAATGATAAGACCCCACGTTAGGAACCAAAGGCGAGATGGGCATAAGAGTCAGGCAGATGGAAATAAACTATTGTTTCTTTACTGATAGAGTTGTTGAAGTGTGTGTCTTTAGGCTCATTAGCCAAATGGGCCTGCTAAGAGCTTCCTCCTAAATTAGCCATTCATTTTCAATCATAGTCGTTGGTATCTCAGAGCACTCCACTTCCCCATTGCCTCACCCCACAAAATCATTTGATACTGGAAAACTTACTGCCTGGTCCAGAGCAGGAGAGTTATACATGTTTTCTTCAGGCAGACTGATCTTTCTCCCAAACTCACCCATCAGAATCACTATTTCCTCTTTAGAAGGAAGGCGGGAGAAGGCCACTGACAAGGACTGATTGATGTCAACTGGTCAAGTCATTTGTCTACTCGGTTTTTCAGTGCCTCTTCCATGGTGGGTGGTTTTGGTGGGTGTTATATGTGTACTAAAATGTTCACACTTTGTGTGCACTCCTGTGTATCCATCCACATTACTCTCCCACACCTCCTTAACATCATTCTTCCAATTTTTGCCTTCCAGACCCCTGAAGAGTTAACTAGGTCTTTGACCACTGTTCAGGAATCCATATATATTCTCACCTCCAGCCATTTTTTTTCCAAAGTGGGGTGAACCCTGTGAGCCATTTTCAGCTTTGCTCATTGGGGAAATTCTCCCTGCTCTATTCTTTTTCAACACCATCCCTCAATATTACTGCAAACAGGGGGACTTCCCTGGTGGTTCAGTGGGACTTCCCTGGTGGTCTAGTGGTTAAGACTTTGCCTTCCAATGCAGGGGGTGTGGGTTCAATCCCTGGTCGGGGAGCTAAGATCCCACAAGCCTCGTGGCCAAGAAACCAAAACATAAAACAGAAGCAATATTGTAACAAATTCAATGAAGACTTTAAAAATGGTCCACATCAAAAAAATCTTTAAAAAAATTACTGCAATGAACACACAACTCATTTTTGGCTTGTGCGCACATAATGCATTCTTGACAATGCATTCTTAAACAAAGCAGGGATTTTTTTCCTTTCCTTTAACCTCCTTCAGCTGGTTTTCTGAGACTCTTTTTCCATATAGCTATAGGGAAGAGGTAGGTGTGTTCTGATGATGGGTAGTGTGAGGGTCTATACCACCTGTTGTGCAGCTCACTTGTACCCTCTAGTCCTAAGTGCAACGGCAGATGTACTATTTCCATCTTAAGATGGACTGCTGGTATGGCTGTGTGCCTTTATGATATAGCAAGGCCAGCTTAAGATGATAGCCTTTCTGATGGACATTCTAGAAGCACAATCACTTCACATGGTTATGTGTCCCATCTCTACAAGGACCCAGTTAAAGGCCGGAAGCTGGTTCTCAAAAGTCATATAATTCTGTTACGAATTGTATTTCTTCCTTCTGAACTCAGGGGCCTGGGTGGGGATTCTTTCATTGGGGGCTGTCTCCCAGGCCATAGTACTCAGTCAGTAAGCCCCAAATAAAACAGAAATCACAGCTCTCATGTTGTGTGTGTGTGTGTTTTTCTTAGTTGACATGGGTTTTCTGGTCTCACGGAATATATTCAAATCAGCATGACCACTTTCCTCAAGCTTTTTATTCTTTCTTCTCCTGTATGCCAGGGAAACCCAGGCTTTTCCACTTCTCTCAGCATGAGCCATGCTTTCTTTAGGCTCTGAAGAGCTACCACAGTACCCTGTCACCCAATCCCCTGTGATTCCTGCAAGGTTATTAAATCCTATGTCCCCAAAACCAGTCCCCTAAATCAATGAATCTTTATTTGTTCAGTCTTATGTTCAAGGCACCTGATCAAGTGCTGTCAAAATCAAATCCAAGGGATATCACCATGGCTTCTGTAGGAAGGCAACACACTGCACACCTAAAAATTGTGATCAGACCCATATACCAGGTGACACAAAAGACATCTTAACAAGAGAAAAACAAACAGAAGTTTATTAACATGTGCCTAGGTATACACATGGAAGTACCCAGTGATGAGTAACTCAAAGGGGTGGTTACAACTTGGGCTTATATACTATCTTAGGCTAAAGAGAAAAAAAGGAATTTGGGGGTTCTGGGCAAGTGAAGCCAGCTATGGTAAGGTGACTGGGAAAAGTATGGTAAACAAGAGTTGTTCTGTTTAGCAACATTTGTTACTTTAAGCTGGTACCTTCTCCATTGATAAGAGTTGTTAAGAATCCTCCTCTTCCTGGTACTGAAGAGGGAGATACCTTTACAAATGGAAATTTCCCTTATTAATATAAATTGCTTTTATAAAAGGAAAACACGTGTCCTGTTTGTAGAGCTTTTCCTGCATCTGCTGGTTCTCAGTGGCCTTTAGTTCAAAATAATCCGTATGCCAAAATGGATACCTTGTTGTGGTATATTCTTGTACCCTTATGGGGAAGCAGTGTCTACAAGGACAGTGAGCGTGGCTGTTTATTACTAAGTTTTACTGATGCCAGGCAGAGGGATAATGAAAAACTGAGGACTGTTAACAAGAATCAAAGGCTGACCATGAGAGCTAAGGGCTTCTTTAGGTGACAAAAATGTCCTTATTTCCTGTAGTGGAAGAGGGCGACAGTTGATGAGAAACCTCAGATGTGATCGTTGCGGTCACAGAACTTAGTAAATGCTTAGCTAAGGCAGGATTGTTATGCCAAGGCTTGTTGTCTGGGTGTGTGCACTGAGGTTTTTGGCTCTGCGGGCCCCTATAAACTTTCAAAGCTTTCAGAGATGTCTCACCACTTGGTACTATGAGCTGGAATGTGAGAAGACAATTAGCAACCTCTCTCCCTCTCTCAAGGCAACAGGTTTCTGCTATGGGAACTGTTCTGTTTATTTTTCTCAAAACCAGGCCAATACCTAGAGTTAAATCTCAGCATAATTGGGAACATACAGACCCTACGAAGAGATTATGCCGTGAAGAAACTGCAAGAATTAGCTGGCAAGAGTGTTCTCCTCTACTAGGACATTTTTTCTAATCACAGTGATGAAATCTTCAGCAACCAGATCATTGCCTCATGTTAAGAACTAACCACACCCCATTTTGCACTCAAAATGTGGTCCTTCTGGGCTTCCATTGTGGCGCAGTGGTTGGGAGTTCGCCTGCCGATGCAGGGGACATGGGTTCGTGCCCCGGTCCGGGAAGATCCCACAGGCTGAGGAGCAGCTGGGCCCGTGAGCCATGGCCGCTGACCCTGCACGTCCAGAGCCTGTGCTCCGCAAAGGGAGAGGCCACAACAGTGAGAGGCCCGCGTACCGCAAAAAAAAAAAAAAAAAAAAAAATGTGGTCCTCCTTACTACTTGGATGGTGAGTGAGAAATTTCTACATCCCATCTTACCATTTCTTTCCTTAGACTACTACAAGTACCATCTGCATCTGTCAGGGTACTCCAAGAAGCAGATGCAAAACCTGGATTTAGATGTGCAAACAATTTATCGGGGAAACACTTGTGAAGGATTAAGGGGGAGAGAGTAAGAGTGGGAAGGGGGAACATCCTGACTTTGATGCACACCTGACGCCTGTGAGAGAAGAGGGGAAGGAAGGATTGGATAGAAAGAGCCTCAGATCGTAGCATGGTTCTGGTCAATGTTTTGACCCCTTACAGTCGTGTCACATGCAGTGGTAATGGTCCAGCTCTAAAATCCCCTACTGTGCTCTGTCATTGGCTGGAAACAGCCTGGGTAGCCTTGATGAGTGCTTTGGGGTTAATATTGAGGTATGGCCGCCAGAGTTGTCACCCACATCAGGTTCTCCTGAGAGCACATGTGAAGAACAAAACCATGTCCCCCACATTCAACATAAACTTTTTAACTCTTAGAAATTCCATTATAGAGTCATTCTCAGAACAGGCCATAAAATATAAGGTCAGTAACAGATAGATTAGGGGATACAGTTTAAGATGATAGAAAAACATCAGACGGGAAGTCAGGAAAACTGTGCTTTGCTTGTTACCAGTTGTCCAAGCCACTCAGCTCCTCTGCAACTCCACTTCTTCAGTCAATTAAATGAGGATATTAGAGTTGAAAATCTCTTATTTAAAGCTATGGTACTGGTCATTAAAGAAAAATCCTTAAAGGGAAAAAATTTCAATGATTTATTTATGTCCTATATATTTTATTTTTATGTAAAAAGAAAACCCAACAAAAAAGGCACATACAGGGCTTCCCTGGTGGCGCAGTGGTTGAGAGTCCGCCTGCCAATGCAGGGGACACGGGTTCGTGCCCTGGTCCGGGAAGATCCCACGTGCCGCGGAGTGGCTGGGCCCATGAGCCATGGCCACTGGGCCTGCACATCCGGAGCCTGTGCTCCGCAACGGGAGAGGCCACAACAGTGAGAGGCCCGCCTACCGCAAAAAAAAAAAAAAAAACCTAGAAGATTTTAAAATTAGATTACAAATTAAAAATCAGTCAAAAGACCACATTTCACACTTTATTTATAATATGAACTAGTTAAGTTTGTTTATTTCAAACTTAATAATGACAAGTGAAGTCTGATTATTTTTCTTTTGGAAAAGATTTCCCTGAGGAAAATCTTTTAAAAAGATGAGTCCCCTGACACCTTTAAAATCTGAATCAGCTGAATAAAATCCACTCTGAAATCAACAAAGAAAATATTTAAAAGCCCACAATGGCTCCATACATTTCATGCCTTCTCAGAACATTTAGGGCTGGTCCTCACCTGACCTCCGCCTACCTTTTAGCCCTAGGAATCGTCCTTCTCTCCAATGCATGTTACCGTCTTACTATTTCTGGAGGGTACCTGAACTTTCCTGCCCTGGCCCTTGCATTTGCCTCTTCACCCCCAGAAAGCTCTCCTTTGCTCTGTTCATAAACATAACAGCAGACCATCTCTCTGCCCTAAGGGTTTCTCCCTGAGCTCTTGGCATTCGTTTCATTCCCATTCTCTTATCTCAGCTCAAACATCACAGCCACAGAGAGCTCTTCCCTGACCACCTTGGCCAAAGTGGCTTCGCCAATTTCACCTCCATCTCACTGTCCAATTATTATCTCTGTGGTAATAACAATTTTCATTTTTTTTCAATTTTTCAATAAATGTGCTTATTTATTTGTTTATATGTTTATTGTTGGATTGCCCATGTAAATATTAGTTCTTTGAGATCTTGTTTGTCTTGCTCTGTTGTCCTAAATTTCCCCAATTCCTGTTACATAGGCTACCCTCATAAGAAGTGGAATGGGTTTTGTAATGTTCTGTATTACCAGTGTGAAAAGCAGCAGGTTGGTGTCAAGGTGAGAAGCAGGAGACATTTGAGATGGTCTGGAATTTGGAAAGCTGAAGGAAGACCATCAGACCAGACTTTGCTTCTGGCTTTCCCACTGAGCTGGCCATGAGATCTGCAGTGGGTGACTTTGGATGATACATCTGAGACAATTTTAAGATTTTAAGCTCTATAGTTCTGTGATTTACTGGCTTTGCTTTAGATTCTAATGACTACATTGTGCTACTTTCCCTAAGATAATCAATAGCCTACACTTAATTTTCTTTTGTTTTAATTATTTTTTTCTGTCTGACTTCACTCTGGTGACTTAACTTTTTTTTTTGGCACGGGGGTGCAGGGGGCGTCTATATGTGTCATTTTCTTCATCTATAAATTGAGAGGGCAGGAGGAGGGAGAGTCACTAAAGTTTTCTGGGGCTTTTTTGTTTTTGCTTTTTATTTGTTTGTTTTGCTTTTATGGTATAGAATGGTATGAAGGAGAAACCAAGGGAGAGAGAAGGACCCAAAAACCTACCTTAGGGAGAGTTTTCCATAGGCTGCTAGCAAGCACAGTGCTACTTGCTGATTATTGAAGCCAACTTCCTTCTATTACTTGCAGGTAGAAATGTGCATATTTCCTGCTTCTCTTGCAACATAACATTCAGTAAGTTTCCAAGTGTCATTAGCTGGTTGTAGACAATTGGTATGGCATTTGTCACATAGTAAGACATAACTAAATGTTTACACACATGGTCTTTAAAATAAAAGCTTTAAATCATAGTTTTTTTTATTTCCCAGAGTGATAAAGCATGGAGACAATTGTAGAGGTGGAATCAGCACACATGCTGGAGGAGTGGGCATGTTTCCAGAGTTTTAGGATTTTCTAATGTCTTAGTCATTGACACTTTTAGAATCCTATTTTCCTTTTCCCACTAAATTTTGCCCAATACAAGCATCCCCATTTCTCTCTGTTTTGAACTGGTAACCTGATGCAACAGATGGGTTACTCAGAGTAGCACGTGGCTTTAGGAGCATCCACCTCTGCGTTCACTTGGAAGACCCATCAATGGAAAACCAAGGTCTATATCTGCTGAAGGGCTGCTGGCAACTGTCACCAATTTTACATGTCTGAATGTGCCCTGAGCTAAATGGCCATGTCTTCCATGGCTTTGCCCTGCCCCATCCTAAAATAAGCCTAGGGCTCACCTAATAAAATCCTATTGATTTAAAAGTAACCATGCTGTTAATTAGAGTAAAAATAGTTGACTCATTAAATGTAGTGATTAGGAGTTGCCTGGACATGTATCCTAGCCCTGCCACTTATTATCTGAATTTTGGAAGTTTATTTAACATCATTGTGCCTACTGCAGCATCTGTTAAGCTGATGTAATATAGTACCAGGTGCTGTAATAAATATTTTCCATCCATTTTCTATTTAAGGAAACATCTTTTTAAAATGGGAATGTTTGAGCAATCACATGGCTTTGGGAGGGATACATTTGGAAAAGTGAGAAAAAAAAAGGGTGCTTACACTTAACCATAACTCAACCAGGTTAATCCTGGTGATAACTGGTGCAACAGGGTTACTTTCTGAAACAAAAGAGCCTGGTGAAAAGGAGAAAGTCTTCCATAACCCATTAACTAAAAGAAAATGATGTCACCACTAATTATCATTTTTAAGCATTTTATAAATATCAGAGTGTCTAGCTCCTGAAAATAGGATTTGTAAATTTTAGGCATATGTGAAGAACTTTCTTAAACTTGTTGACTGATAATGTGAATCATCAGAAATACTGAGTAGGAGGGGGAGAGTCAGATGAGAGAGATTGGTTTTCCATCTCTCCATCTCATTTATGAGGCAATATAAGCATATTGTAATGTGATGATAAATAAAATACATTATCTTGTTATTAATTATTTCAAGTAGCTTTCCAGAAATGAGCAATTAATACTAAAATTTTAAAGGGAGAAATAAGCTAATGAAATATATGTTTTTACACGGTTTCTTTGAATTATCTCCTTTGGGAATACCATTAGTTTTAGTTCTCCATGCTTTTCCAACTGGAAATAGTGTGAAAGTCAAAATTATAATATAGGTACTTTTAAGAATTTGTTAAACATTTTATGGTGCTTGTGTTCAATTTTCTGCTATTTCTTCTGTGAACAGACTATCTTTGGTTTGGTTTCAGTTAGTTTGAATTACTCTAGTCTGGCTTAGTTTGGTTAAATTATTTTTTGTTTGGTTCAATTTTGCTATTGGACTTTAGTTATTAAAGTCTATTAGTGAAAAAGTAAATTGTCATCCAGCACATCCAATATATTTATGAACCTTGTGTATGTACTAGTATATTAGGTCACTGCTAAATCTAAGAAAGGCAAAATTCCTTGTTTGCTATGGTTTTAAAATAGGTCTTAACAGAAATAAACACATCTTCTCTTATATTCAAATTAGAATTTGTGGAATGTTTCAGATCTGAAATAGTTCATTTAGGAGCATTATCTTGAATTGTGTTTTTCTTTTGACTCTAAACAAGGATACTTCGTCTTAACTAGTATCCAACACCAACCATTGTTAGGATGTGTCATCATGATCACATGTCAGCAAGTAACATTGTTTTATTAAAATAATTACTATGCACCAGGCACTGTGTTTAGTATTTTTCAAGTATTATCTGACTTAATACTTACAGCAGACTTCATAAGTATCATTATTTCAGGAAACTAAGTAACTTGACAAAAGGTTCATAGTTACTGAAGTAGTGAAACTAGGCCTTTAACTTGGGTTGATTTGACAGAAAGACTGAATATCAGTCTTCACTTTTAAATTAGCCAGTACTTTATTCTTATTCTACTAAATATGTTTATTAAAATAAACATTCTCAACACTAAATTTAATACATTTAAGATCTTTATTACTTGTGCTTGCTCTCTCCTTTCTCTTTCTTTACCTCTCACTTTCTCTTCTTTAAAATTTTTGTGAAAAATAGGGCCATTAAATTTATCAGTATATTCTATATTCTCAACAAAGTGTTTGCATTATATTTTTAGTTTAATGTATTTCCATTTAAGTCAAGGTAGTTTTAGAAAAATTATACAAACAGGTTATATATTTTGAAAGAATTCTTTACCTACACCATTTATTTAATTCAACAGATTAAAGAAGATTTAACAGAATAAACTTAGCCATAATATCTGTAAATTCAGATTTCTTTTTAGCACAACAACCATCCTTGAAAATCTTCAACATTCAGCAAATGAATTCGGCAGAGTGATTATATTATCTTGAGTTGAATTACCTGTAAGCAAATTGAAAATGAAGAAAATTAAATGTATGTGCTGTGTAGACTTCAATACAAATTTTGCAATAACTGTAGTTAACTTTCGAATTCTTGCTTAACTTAACAATGGCATCCCTGTGAGAATTATTGGGAGAACTGTGAAGGAAGAAAATAGATATACAATTTCTAAACAAAAGGAAGTTATTTGAAAAGTTTTGGAATTTAGTTGCATATTGAAACACAGAAGTGTTTACAGTTAATAAATGAAAGCCATTTGTTTTAAATAGTCTAAAAGCCCCTCATTATACGATATGTCTTGAATTTGAGCTCAAAACTTGATGCTTAACAGGTTATGGGAATAGCAGGTGGGGTTGAGGGTGGAAGATGGACAGATTATATGGCTGCATAATCTGGTTTTTGGTAGATGTCAGAAGATAGCCTAAAGAATTCCATACCATCCTCAAATTGTTTCATCTTGCTGACTTGAATGAAAAAAAAATCTACTAATAGAATTATGCTTTGATTCACAATAAGAAAGAATTCAGTTGAAATTGCGTAAGCTCATAAATCAACACAAAATGTCAAATTAAGAGGACTCAGTAACCCAGACTGGCCTTGAGTTCTCACTGGAGGTATAAAGTCACTCTTTTAGCCCAGTGTTTTTTGAAAATATGGTCCATAGACTATTAATATCATAATGCCCCAAAGGAATTAAAAATATATATAGATTCCACGACTGCCAGACTGCTAAATCAAAATACCTAGGATAGAGCGCAGGAATCTCTATTTTAGTAAGTATTCCAAGCGTGCTTTTTTTTTTTTTTGGAAATTGCTTCTCTTTATGAGATGAAATTTTATTATAATACATTTTTAAAATTTTTATTGGAGTATAGTTGATTTACAATGTGTTAGTTTCAGTATAACAGTAAAGTACAGAAATCTGAAGTATGTCTGGTTGAATATTTACATAAGAATATACCCACATAACCTCCATTCAGAATCAAGGTATAATAAATTTCCATTTGTTGGGTATTTCTTTGTTTTTCTAACCAAAGAATATTTCATGCCCCCTTTCAGGTAATAACACACCCAGGGGAAAAAGACCACTATGTTCTCTTTTTTTAAACATTGTACAAATGGAATAAATGGTATCTTTTTGAAGCTGATAGACTTCAGCATTGTATATTTTAGACTCATCCAGTTGTTGAGTGTACGAATAATGTATTCTGTTTTAATTGTTTTATAGTTTTGTAATGGATATTTGGGTAGTTTTCCAGGCGATTCTTATGAGCTATAACATTAAAAAATCTTTCATTTAGATCTTTCAAAAAGTATTCTGTGGTTGATCAGGGCAGCCTGCAACCAAAATAATAACTTACAAGAGTGTGATCTCCTAATCATTTTACTATGGGGTTTCAACTTTGAATCATTTCCTTGGTTAAAATTTAGTCACAGAGGTTGAATTTATATTTATATAAATGTTATCTGAGAGAACCTAATATGCATAAACCACATAAAATGCTTTATCATATTACCATGTGTAGGTTTATTAGACTGGTTGGATTAGATTAGTTGGAAGGTTGATAGGAAAAAACTAACAGAAAAAAAAAACAATGAAATAGGTAAAAGGTACAGGTACATAGGTAAATAGGTAAAGGTACAGGAAATACTATTTTAGTGATAGAAACAAGGAATGGAGAGTTAGGGAAGAGAGAAAGGGACTGAAGTGGTTTGTAGCACCGTTGGCCACTTTCTCAAATACATGGTGTCCCTTTTCAGTCTCTCTCATTTCTTCTCATGCTGTAGCCCCTTACCTCCCACTACTTCTTGTTGAACTCATCCTGGATGAGGTGGAGCACCACACTCTCTTCCCATGAGTTCTGGAAAAAATACCAACATCACATACGCAGGCTTATCTCTTAAGCTCTCCTTTCCCAGGTCCTGGCAACAAGACCTAGATTTACAAGAAAACCCTCAGTGCAGTGGCTGTGGTTGCCTCATCCAACATGGCATCAGGCGTTATCGCTGCCAGACAGTAAACACAGAAACTTCCAGTGATGGTCTGTGAATATAGATGCTTCTCAAACTTTACCCTTCACTCAGCATGGTGCTGGATCCAGGCTAAGGAAACTTAGAGAATAGGACATTCCTTAGTTACAATTAAAACCACATTCAAATTTACTTTTGAACAGTAGACATATTTCTTATATAATTTCAGTGGGAACTTACTGAATATGCCTTCCATTTGACTGGAGAATTGGCTTCTTGTTGGGTCTCTGAGTATCTGAAACAACAGTAAGTGAAGAAGATTTCTGCTGGATTTATGGCAGCAGTCTAAAGCTTTTTGCAGTCTTCCATGTGAAATTATCTGTGTATAATTATATGTGTGTATGTGTGCATGTATAAATATAAATGGTTTCTGAACAGGTTCTCTACAATGTGCTGTACTGGACTATGGCTCCTTATTGTATTTCAACTTAATGCCTCATATTGCAGGCATCATTGTCAAAATTTGGTCAAAAGCTGAATATCTAGCATATTCTTCGGTCACTTTGGAAAATACCCAGTATTCATGAGAAGACATGTTTATTTTAGTGACTCCCTAGCATATTGCTTATCTTGCATGGGATAATTCATAAAACTTTTCCCCCTTATATCTTTTTTTTTTTTTTTTTTTTTTGGTATGCGGGCCTCTCACTGTTGTGGCCTCTCCCGTTGTGGAGCACAGGCTCCGGATGCGCAGGCTCAGCGGCCATGGCTCACAGGCCCAGCCGCTCCACAGCATGCGGGATCTTCCCAGACCGGGGCACGAACCCGTTTCCCCTGCATCAGCAGGCGGACTCTCAACCACTGCGCCACCAGGGAAGCCCTCCCCCTTATATCTTAATTATTCTGCCACAGTAGCAAGAGCCCATTTGTTGGGTATTTCTTTGTTTTTCTAACCATCTATAGCCATTTACATAATAACTTCTGAAAGCTGAAAATTTTTAGAGGTTTAGTGTTTTCAAAATAATGCATGCTCAAGGATTAAGAAAGCTTTTGAGACTTTTACAAGGTGGGTCAGAACAGAGTTTTTATTTACTTTTGAGAAATTGGGCAACTGAGGCAAGATGAAGAAATAAATGATTCATTGGAGTGAATCAAGAAAAGATGTTAGCTATAAACCTTACTGTTATGTCATTACCTACGTTTTCTCACAAATTTATGCTACACAGAGAATAGCTAATCCTAGAAGGCTCTTGCAAAATCTTTTATGAATTTTCGAGTTCAATATCACTGAAGTAAGGAAATCACATGTCAAAATTGAAAGAAAGTCTGTATAAAGAACACACTTTTCAAGGCTAATTTCTAGAGCACACTTGCCTTTCATTATGGAAAAATGCACCATTCATATTATTATAAGGACTGGAAATTGTCTCCTTTCAGCAATTTAATGTTCACTTATTCTCAAACATTGGAAAAGACTCCTGGATGCCTGTCTCTCTCGCTTCCGTACATGCAGGTCACACTAGCACAATTCAACTTCTATTCTCAACATGCAGTTTGACCTGTGAACATGTAAGTCAGCTCTTATCACTTTGCCAGAACCTTCAGGGGCTTCTTATCTCACCCAGAAAATAATCTAAAGCCTAAAAATAAAATAAAATAAAATAATTCAAATTCCTTACATTGGTCTATAAGACTGTAGATTATCTGTTGCTTCTCTAACTTCATCTCCTACCCTTCTCTTCCACGCTTTTTCTTTTTCCTAGCCATGTTGGCTTCCTTACTGTTCATCACACACACAAAGCACACACCTGGCTCAGGGCCTTGGCCCTCACTGAGCCTTCAACCTGAATTGCTCTTTCCAGAGCTATTCCCATGGCTTGTTCTCTCACTTCTTTCGAATACCTACTCAAATGTCATATGATCAGGTAGGGCTCTTCCTGACTCTGCTATACAAAAGGGCATCTTCTTTCCACCTTGGCACTCCCTAGCCTCTAGACATACTATATATTAATTTTTTTAAACTTTTATTGCCTATTTCTCCCAACTACAAGCTGAGCTCCATAAGGTCATACCTGCCCTGTTCCCTACAGTTTTCCCAAGAATGGAGACCAGCACATAGTTGATGCTCAAAACATATTTTTAATACATGAAAAAATAGGGATAAATAATAATATAGTAAAACTTAAATTGTGAAACAGCTGAGTTGGGGATCAATTTTGTTCATCTTTTATTAGCAAAGACATTATTGTAAAGACATTGCAGCTGGCCTAACAGGTGCCAACACAAATGTCTGAAGCTCACACACAAAAGATTTTGGGGTGGCATGTGTGTGTCAAAGAGGTGGAGTATATTTATGTCCCATTTCTACAGAACTATGTCTCTGCAGCATGCCCTCAGAGGTCACACAGACATAAATCATGAACCACACTCCATGCAACAGGTGTGACCTGGGACTCTTAGCCTCCATTTGGAGCTTCAGTTGGCAGCAAAATTACCATACACCAATAAAGAGCAAGGACTCACAACTGGTTTTGAGATTCTGTTACCTTTCAGTTATATATTTTAATCCCTATCCCCTCTTCTTCCTTGACTTCCCAATTCTTTTTCACTTCACCTACATCATCTTTTCTACCGCTCTGAAAAGTGCCGATTTTCCCAGTTCTAGAATACCTCTACTATGGTTTCTGTGTTCTCGCTGTATGCCATTTGGTGAGCAAAGAGGCTTTACCTTGCCTCACAGTTTCTGAAACGACCTCTGCTCAACACCAACTTGGATGCTCTGTTCTTAAGAGGAAGCAAATGATCTGTTGGAGGCTTCAATTCAGAGTCAGTGGGAGCAAGCTTTTCTGTTGGTACCAGCTCCGCTCTGCATCTCACACAGAAATTCCTTCTGGAAGCATGTGCTCTAAACCCAGCAGGAACAGCAATGGAGGAGGTCTGGAGGATGGGAGTTGGAAACATCTTACTGACTGACAGTAGCAACAGGAATAACACTCAGCTCATCTATAGATTTTCTAACTGCATATACCATGAAAATGGTCCCATGATGTGATGAAAAGCGGGGAGAAAATGACGTTTGATTTTTTAAAAATTACAATTACCATTTTGTAAGAGAATGTGGAGCCCAACAGAACAGAGAACATAGAAAGAGTAAATGTATTAGGATAGGGAAATGATAGGTAAATTTTTTCCTTGAATTTTATGATTGTTTTATTATTAGGAAGATGCATTAATGATCATTGAAAAGTTGGGAACTAAGTAGGTATAGTATTGAGGGTTTGTTGGTACTAAATCTAGGGACTGTATCTCAATTCTTAAAATAAGATTCATAATGATACCCATAAATAGCTTTCCATTCACACCCAGCAAATAGCAATACATCAAAGTATGGAAGAATTAGAATTACAGGTGGCTATAGCCCCCATCTTACAAATCGATTACTAAAGATAATTTCACCATGACATGGAAGGCCAAACAGGAGCAACTAATACATGGCAGGCATTCTCAGGTTATCTCATTCACCGCCACAGCAATCCTGGAGGGCAGCTGTATTACCCCATTTTAGAGAGGAGCAAATGGAGTTTTGGAATGATTGTGTAACATCTAAAACCACAGAGCCAGAGAACCTGATTCAAACCTGTGTCTACCTGTGCTTGAAATAAGAGCCTGTGACAATTAATATTCACTTGACCCTCGTGGAATTAATGACTTTTGTATTAACAGAGTATTTTTGTGTTCACGTTTGAATAATCTGGAGCCTCTGGGCAGCTGGGTTCTTGAGGACTAATATTATTTTACTCTAATTTTGATGAGTCTTCATACAGCAATAAAAATGGTATTGATGATAATTACATATGTCTGTATTTATTAGAAAGCCTTCTAACCTACCTCCACTTCATTTACTTGCCAAATATAAGTAAAAGTTTACGTACTAAGTGTCATTCTTCATTCCCTCTATAATATCCTCTTTCTGAGATCCACAGCATACTGAACACCAACAGGGTGCTGTGATATGTACTTCTACTAAGTTAAATGCAAACCAGTATCTGTGTCTCTTTCAAAACCCGTTTATACTAGCTTCATATGTTACTAAAAATAAATTTAATCAGCTATGATATAAAATGCTGAAATAACAGTAGAGAAAAAGGTTGGACTAATGAAAATTAAGTCGATTGCTTTCAAAAGACTTAATAAAGATAAATCTTTAAATAATCGCTGTGGAACTAGGTGCGACCCAGATAACTTGAAAGATTGGGGGGCAGGAGTGAGAGCAGAATCACAGCATTTAGAGTGATTCTGTAAGACCATAACACAACCGCCTTTAAGATCTCTCTCCACTTTAAAGAACACAAAACTAGAAAATATAGAGGAAGCATTGTAAGTGTGATTTATATAAAAAGACGATTGAAATTTTAATTGCAGAATTCATTTGTCCTACAACAAAAATCAGAAAGTTAATTAACAAATGCATTTAGTTTTAAAAAATTTAAATATGTCTAAATCACTTTTCATGACTATTTGCTTTAAATAAAGATTTTGATTAATAAAAATGAATCTTCTTAATTAATAAAAATTAACCAACTCATCCTTTTTTTTGTGGTACACGGGCCTCTCACTGTTGTGGCCTCTCCCGGTTGCAGAGCACAGGCTCCAGACGCGCAGGCTCAGCGGCCATGGCTCACGGGCCCAGCCGCTCCGCAGCATGTGGGATCTTCCCGGACCGGGGCACGAACCCATGTCCCCTGCATCGGCAGGCAGACTCTCAACCACTGTGCCACCAGGGAAGCCCAACCAACTCATCTTGATTGCTTCACTCTATTAGTTTTCTATTAGCAAGTTAAAATAATACAAATTTATTATTTCAGTTTCTGCAGGTCAGAAGTCTGAGTGTGGTGTGGCTGGATTCTCTGCTCAGGGTCCCATGGGTTCCAGTCATGTGGAGCTGCCATCTGGGGCTTGGAGTCCCTTCCAATCCCACTGGTTGTTGGCAGAATCCATTTCCTTGGAATTCTAAGATGGAGGTCTCCAGTTTTCTGCTGGTTGTTAGCTAGGGACCACTCTCAGCTCCTAGAGACTGCCCCAGTTCCTTGCCATGTGGCCTGCACTGGCAGGTCACAACAGGGATGTTTGCTTTTTTCCTGGTCAGTCAGAGCTGTCTCTGACTTTCTCTTCTGTGACCAGCTGGAGAAAGTGTTCTACTTTTAAAGGTCCCATGTGACTAAGTTAGACCCACCTGAATAATCTCTCTTTCTTAAAGTAAACTCTACCATATTGCATAACTTAATCACCAGAGTGAAATGAATTATAGTCACAGTGCCTGGAATTATACAGGACACGTGCACCAGGGTGCTCAGAATCTTAGGGGGCATTTAGGTTTCTGCACCACAGTCACATAAGAGGCTGATGCATGGCCACCATGGACTCCAGTATACCCCAGTCAACCTTATATAAGCAAACCTCAACTGGAACCAAATGGCTACTTGTAACCTCTAAGTTTTGCTTTCATTCCTACTTCACCCTTTTGTCCTTTCCAAAACAAACGAATGTTTCCAGGATAATAAAAGGCTCATGATAATATTAGCAAGGAGTGGTTGCTGTATCTAGAGAAAGTGAAATTCTGATTTTATTAACAAAAACACTTCAGGAAAAATTCTCAGACAGCCTCCTACTCTCTGATACCCACATCATTTTCCCTTAAAGAAAAACTTACTTTAAAAAGAAAATGCATTTACTTGTAATATTATTAGTTTGGGTTGGTGAGAGTAGATTAAAATCATGATTCCTAAACTAACCATTTGTTGTCTCCAAGGAGAAAATACTTCACAATAAAAAATTAAGATAATAACAAAGTAAAACAATAGCAACAATGCAGTATCTGAGAACTGGAGAGTGGGCTGTATCCAGTCAGCAATAAGTGTAGGATGCAGTCAGTGAGACTTTGTTGATGACCACTACACACTCGGAAATCTCAGAAAGGAGGCATTTTGGTGGCTGTGGCATTGTGGGCTGTAGGTGCAGACACCATGGTGCTTTCCAGCTGTGTTAATCTGTGCTTTCTACTTTGAAAGGCATCAAATAGCCTCCCCTTTTTTATGAGCATTAGTACCAGGTAGGAAGTGTGCCTTTTGTCATCACACACTCTCCATGTTCTCTTTTGTCTTGGAATAAAAAAAAAAGAAAAGAAGAAGCATAACTGATACGAGTGAGGAACTAATGACAAAACCCACTTCCAGTCCTTAAATAGATATTCCCTCGACCTTCTTCATGCCCAAGGAAGCAAATCTTTCTGCTGTTGAAGGTAAACAACAACTGGAGAAATGATTTAGTGGAAATTTAAGCATCAAATAGAAAGCTTTGACTAGATTTTTTTTTTTTTTTTTTTTTGCGGTACGCGGGCCTCTCACTGTTGTGGCCTCTCCCGTTGCGGAGCACAGGCTCCAGACACGCAGGCTCAGCGGCCATGGCTCATGGGCCCAGCCGCTGCACGGCATGTGGGATCCTCCCAGACCGGGGCACGAACCCGTGTCCCCCGCATCGGCAGGCGGACTCCCAACCACTGCACAACCAGGGAAGACTGATTAGATGTTTTTAAAACTCTCCCCATCGTTACCATTACATTCACCTATGAATAGAAAATATATCATAAAATGTTGAGAAGATTTTAGAAGTCAAGCAAAGGGGATATGAGTGACTCAGTAACAGCGTCTACATATTCTCCTTCTGTCTACTAAGCCCCCCACTGAAAAAAATCAGTGGACCCTTCTTCAACCTACCCATATCTTATTCCGTGGGTAACCATTCTCTCATATAAAACATAAACATGTGACTAAATACTCATGAATAAATGACCTTCCAAAACATACATGTTTCTAAAATGCTTCAAGAGAACTGCCTGAAATGTTATCAGCCAAGGTACAATGCAAATAGTCCAGATTTAAATAATATTTAGAAGCACTGTAAGAATACCATGGAGTTTCAATTTATAAATTAAAAATAAAAATTTTCTGCTTTCAGTATCCAATCTCTTATTGTCATTCAATACCTGCCACTTTAATATAGAAGAGAAATATGAATTTCCAGAATAACTACCAATTCAATACAGGAATGAACCAGACTACAAATTTTGTTTTTTTGTGGTTTAAAAAAATTTTTTTAACATCTTTCTTGGAGTATAATTGCCTTACACTGGTGTGTTAGTTTCTGCTTTATAACAAAGTGAATCAGCTATACATATACATATATCCCCATAACTCCTCCCACTTGTGTCTCCCTCCCACCCTCCTTATCCCACCCCTCTAGGTGGTCACAAAGCACTGAGCTGATCTCCCTGTGCTATGCAGCTGCTTCCCACTAGCTATCTATTTTACATTTGGTAGTGTATATATGTCCATGCCTCTCTCTCACTTCGTCCCAGCTTACCCTTCCCCCTCCCCATGTCCTCAAATCCATTCTCTACGTCTGCTTCTTTATTCCTGTCCTGCCCCTAGGTTCTTCATAACTTTTTTTTTTTTAGATTCCATATATATGTGCTAGCATATGGTATTTGTTTTTCTCTTTCTGACTTACTTCACTCTGTATGACAGACTCTAGGTCCATCCACCTCACTACAAATAACTCAATTTCATTTCTTTTTATGGCTGAGTAATATTCCATTGTATATATGAGAACCATAATTCAAAAAGAGTCATGTACCACAATGTTCATTGCAGCTCTATTTACAATAGCCAGAACATGGAAGCAACGTAAGTGCCCATCGACAGATGAATGGATAAAGAAGATGTGGCACATATATACAACAGACTAGAAATTTTGCACCAGCTTTTGTAACTTAACTGAAGAATGTTTTGTGATGAAACTCTATAGAAATACGAAGAAATACCTAAAATTTCTCAGCCACCAGAAATCAATTATACCTTAAAAAACTTTGAGTCGTGAATAGAACAAACTCAAGAAATATAGCTGAATTTCTCTGAATCAGACCTTGCAAAAGTATGTTCCTATTTTCTCATCTCTCTTGACCATACCCATTTCTGTAATAACCGCATCAGCATTGCACACTGTATACTTCAGTCTGTTACCAAGTGTCTGACAAAAAAACACAAAATTTTTCTATTGTCAGAAATCCTTATACACTGCAGGAGTGTAAAATTGTGCTACCAATTTGGATAACAAATTTGCAGTTTGTACAACGTTAAACATACATTTACCCTATGGCCCATAAAATCCTCTCCTAGGGATTCATTCAAAAGAAAGGAAAGCATATGTCTACAGAAAGCTTGTGCAAAAATGCTCATAACAGGTTTATTAATAATAGCCAAAAAGTGGAAACAATCTTTGTGTCCATCAAGAGGAGAATTAATAGAAAAACTAAGATATACAATAAAATACTATTGAGAAATAGAAAGGATTGAGTTACTAAAATACACAACTTGACTGAATCTCAAAAACAAATGCTGACCAAAAGAGGCAGGTACAAAAGAATGTATATGTCTGATTTCATTTATATGAAAAAGTCTGAAATAATATTCAATGGAAGAACACAGACTTATGGATTCAGCAGGACTCTCAACGATTGACTGGGGAGCAGAGGGCACTATATGCAGTGATGAAATATTTTATATTTTGATGGGGAGATATGGGTTACATACATGTTTGCATTTGTCAAAGCTACACAAACTATAAACTTGAGATTGGTGCACACACCATATAAAAATACTACTTTCATAAGGAATAATTTTTTTAATATTTAAAAATTTGGGGCTTCCCTGTGGCACAGTGGTTAAGAATCCACCTGCCAAGGCAGGGGACACGGGTTCAAGCCCTGGTCCAGGAAGATCCCACATGCTGCGGAGCAACTAAGCCCATGTGCCACAGCTACTGAGCCCTTGTGCCACAACTACAGAAGCCCGCATGCCTAGAGCCCGTGCTCCGCAACAAGAGAAGCCACTGCAATGAGAAGCCCACGCACCACAACGAAGAGTAGCCCCTGCTCTCCGCAGCTAGAGAAAGCCTGCGTGCAACAATGAAGAACCAATGCAGCCAAAAATAAAATAAATAAATTTATATTATAAAAAATATATATATTTAAAAATTTTGTCTTGGTTAATGTTTGAAAAACATAGGATTAAATAAAGTAAGACTTCTTTAATAGTATGAAGAGTAATATTTCTTTGATAGTACTAATATGTACTATTAATCTCCAAGAGCTGTAGTAAGTAAACTTTTTGCCATAGACCACCTTTAGAGACTAAGCATCCTCAGGACACAACACAAGGGTAATATTTTATCATAATGCATGCCAAAAAATACTGAGAAAAAGTGTGTATGTGTGTGTGTGTTAGCAGTATATTAATAATAGGAGGGCAACCAAATTAAGAGGACATCAATTTCCATGGCACAATGACACATATCATCTCTTTGGTACCACCTGTTAATAAGGTCAAGAAAAAATGGAAATTGTTACTGAGCCTGCCGAGTAGATTAAAGGAGACAGCTGAAGAGTACAGCAAGGGGAGATACCAGGACAATAAAAGAACAGTGTATTGGGACTTTGATTCAGAGAAGCAAGGCAGTTGTATGGGAAGAGTCAGGAGTTTTATTTTCAGCTCAGTTGCAGACTTAGCCAGGGGCCCCTGGCAATTCACACATGCAATTTATGACACTCTGGTTGGCTTACTACATCTGACCTGAGAGTTTGTAATTGTCTGTGACTGGTGGCAGATGTCACTGGAGTACAGTAAGGAAGGTGATTCCTCTGTGCTCCATGTTTTAGGAGACACCAAACCTACAATAGGAAATCTGCTAGTAAAGAAAATGAAATATTCAAGATCAACTGTAAACAGATCATTTTGTGAATACTATTTATGAATTGCAGTCCTCACTGTAAGAGTGCCCAGGTGTTTCAGAGCTTTCAGAGAACTGCAAAATACACTCCCAGGGCTGGAGGCAGAGACTGGGGTGAGGGTGACTCGGGTGGTAGTCTGATGCCAAGAGAGAACTTAAGGGCGTCTACATAATCACCATCACCAAAGCCAGTAAGTGGAAGGCCTTTGAAGCTTTCACATCGATCTTCTGTGCACATGTTTACCTTTCACAAATAACCTTCTTTTTAAAAAAAGTGTTTGTGGCTTATTTATAAACAGATATTATGCATATCAATAAACCCAATAATGATTTGTCTTTTTTTCTCCTATGTGGAACATAATTCGTTTTTTTCAATGATGTCTCCTACAGTAAAGTGTGGACTTGTCCAGGGGCTGATTAGCTTGGGTAGTCATGTTTCCCATCCCATGCCCCAGGTGCCTCCAGAATAGTACCTCACACCTATTCCACACACACCAAATGTATTGTGGATAAAAGGATGGTATGAAGGAAGAATAAACAGATGGATGGGTGTATGGATGGATGGATGACACAATTCAACATTACGTGTCAACTGAATGGAATAATGTTATAAAATAAACTTAAAGATGAATGCCAGGATTTCTGGTTCTGGACAGAATGGGATAGCTCATTGTTGGCTAGTCTTCTTTCACACACCCAGAAAATCCTGGACATAGTACAGGAAGCAAACATAGAAAGAGTCTGAAAGTTAAAAGAACATAGACTGGATAAGAATTATAGGACTTGAAAAACAATATGTTGACGAGGGTGAGAGTTCCATAGGTTTTCTTTTTGCCTTTCATTTATCCTGGGTGGGCCACTGGAGAAACCTATGACCTAGAGCAGCCAAGAGGCACAGACAAGCAACAAAGCCCAAAGAAAAGCCTATACACTCTAACCAAAGGACAAGTAAAGGATGACCTAGAAGTATAGAACACCTTTTTAATAATACATACCTTAGTCCAGCCAAACACCAAGGGAAAACTTCACCCACCCCTGCAGAATCAGTGAGGCTCTTGGGGGCTGAAGTTCTGGCCCCACCTAAAAACAGCAAGGCTGAGCAAATTGGCCTCCCCCTTCCCCTCACCTGATTGGTGTCAGTGGGACCAAATGCAAAACATAACTTCTACCCACACATAGAAGCAAAGAGGTGGAATGAGATGGTGCAGGGAGATGCCAGTTGGCATTCTGTTTCCCTCACTGTGGTACTATATGGTAAAATAAAATTTCACTTCTGCTAGATCTTAACTCCACACAAAACAGACTTTCTCACAAAAGAAGAAGAAGAAGAAGAAGAAGATTAAATAAGATTCAGGTTCTCATAAAACAAAACCCAAAATTCCAAATTCTTAGGGTCAAAATAAGAAATCTTCCATCATACTAAGAACAAGGAAAATCTCAACTTGTATGAGGAAAGTCAATCAACAGATACCAATACCAACATATCACCGATGTTGAAAATATCTGACAAGGATTTTAAAGCAGTCATCATAGAAATTATTCAGCAAACAGTTTCAAAAACACAAATGAAAAAAATGGAAAGTCTCAGCAAAGAAAAAGAAGATATGAAGAAGGATCAAATGAAAATTTTACAAAGGAAAAACAAAATAATCAAAATAAAGAGCTCAATGATGGGATCAGCAGAAGAATGGAAGGGACAGAGGAAAGAATTCATAAACTCAAAGACAGTACAATAGATATTACCTAATCTGGACAACTGAGGAAAAGTAGATTGGAAAAAACAAAGAATAGGGCCCCAGGGACATATGGGACTATAACAAAAGGCGTAACATTTTGTGTTATGAGTCCTGGAAGGAAAGGAGAAAGAAAGCAAGGCTTAAAAAGTAATCAAATTCTCTCAATTTTGCTGTGAATTAAAAACTTCTCTAAAAAAATTGTCTTAATTTAAAAAAAAGTATTCAAAGAAATAATGGCTGATGAACTAAAACTTTGGCAGAAAGGAAAAAACTTATATATTCAAGAAACTGAGAAAACCCTAAACAGTATAAACTCAAATAAATTCAGAAGAAAACAGAAGCCAAACTTCTGAAATTTAAAGACAAATGAAATATCTTGAAAGCACCCAGAAAAAAAAAAAAATGATGCACTATCTACGGAAGAACAACACTTCGAATGCCAGCAAATTTCTCACCAGAAACCATGAAGGCCAGAAGGAAATAGCACATCTTCATTGCTCAAAGAAGTCACCGCAAATTCTATAACTAGCAAAAATATCCTTTAGAAATGAAAGTGAAATCAAGACATTCTCAGGTGAAGGAATTTAAGAGAATTTGATATCAGCAAGCTTATCCTAAAATAATGTCTAAAGGGAATTCTTCAAACAGAAATAAAATAATAAAGAAAGGAAACTTGTAGCATCAGATATGAAAAAAGAACTATTTGAAAATGGGAAGAGTAGAAATATGGATAAAGTTAATATACTACCCTCAGGTTGAGTTTTCTAAATTGTTAGGGGGTAAAGCAGAACGTTTAACAGTCTGATGTAGTTTCTAATGTATACAGAGGAAATATTTAAGACAATTGTAATATAAAGGGGTAAAGGTAACTGAATGAAAAGTGTGGTAAGTTCTCTATGTTTTACTTGAACTGGTGAAATGTTAAAAGCAGTATATACCATTGGATATTATGGAAAGAAATTATTTAAAGAAAATATTTAAAGATATTATTTAAAGAGAATTAAAACTGTGATGAGATGTCACTCCATCCATATTAAAACAGCTAAAATTTTTAAAGAATGTCAACAGCAAAAGTTGGTGAAGATGTAGAGACACTGAGTCTCATATACATCCCTGGTGGGAAGGTAAAATGGTACAGCCACTCTGGAAAATAGTTTACAGTTTTTTAAAGACTAAACAATCACTCAATGTATGCCCAGAAATTGCACTTCTGGGAATATTTCCTAGAGAAATGAAAAATTATGCCCACACAAAGCATTTTACACAGAATGATGGGCTCCACAAGTCCTATCCTCTAAATCTGAATAATTAGAATAAAAACCCACCCTTTTCCAGGATGATAATCATGAATCTGTTTTCTACAAAATTTCATTCTGAACAGCTGTGGACTGGTGAATACTAGGTGTAGTGATGAGCTGGGATGAAGAATTGGAAAAAAAATTAAGTGGAAGTTGATATATTGAACTGTATGACTCTTAAACTTCTTTCTCTACTAGAAGAGGAAGATTTTAACATACATCTTCCTACCACCCTACTGCCTAATCACTCCCCATCACAGGTGAGGAGTAGATGATTCTTCTCTGGATAACGTAATTAAACCTAGAGGGAAAGTTATTAAGCCCTTAACATAAGAAAAAATGTGTCTTTCTCTTCCTCTGATTTCTGGTGATGCCTAGTGCTGTTAAGCCTGCCATGACCATGATGGAAGGTACAAAAATTGCAAGTGGACAGACAGGGCCCAAAATTTGGGTCCAGGATGATGTTGTTGATCCACTGAATTAACCAGACATGGAGTCAAACTACTGCAGGACTTCTCATTACATAAGATTTTATATAATCATTTAAATTCTGCATGTCCTAGGGTACCTTGGGTTATAAGTAACAGAAAACTGAACTCAAAAGTAAATAGTAAATAATAAAAAATAATTACACAAAGAAATGCAAGATCAGCCACCAATGAAAAATAAGAGAAAATTGATTTGGATAGTTCAGTAGGAAATATGAAATCCCAATAAAAAAAGAGAAGAAAGCCACGTAACAAGAGATTCAACACAGATGGTTAGCAAAATGGCACAAAAAGCTGCCTGCTGAAGGACAGTAGGCCTGAAAAGCAAGAGTCTCACTGAATAAGAAAGACAGAAAAGACTAGGGGCAGTAAATGATAAGTGATACAGATGGGCATTAAACAGGGATACAGAAGTGTTTGGGAAAATATTAACCACAGCTGTATCCATCACAAGCCAGGCATATGAAGAATAAGACAGTTATTAATTTTAGAGAATTAAATCATGCAAAAAATTTAGTGATTATGAATATTATTTGCATAGTTAAAATAATATAAAAAGTGACAATCAACTTAACCAAATATTCTAACATTACTGTACTAGGGGACAAGGGAAGATAAATGGGATGAGGCCGGCATGAGACAGAGAGCCAATGACTCATATATTTGTGGGATTCAATAGAACATAGCTAATATTAATAAACCCTATTGATTGATTACCTATGTAGAAATGTTTTAGGGGGACATGAATAATTGAGTTTGTTTGAGTCACCAGGCACACTGCTGCCTCAGGGTCTTTGCATGTGTTGCTCAGAAACTCTGCCTCTAGATATCCTCTTGACTAACTCACTGACTTCCCTAAGGTGACAAAAATCATTGCTCAATAAAGTCTTCTCTGGACAATCTATCTAGTGTTTCACTCCCTCTGAATATTTCATATATTCTTCTTTGCTCCATTATATTTTCTGAGCACATATCACATCCAATGGATAATCTATTATTTATTATTCATTTATTAGTTGTCTTCCTATTGTACATATTGTACACTCCATATTGGAAAGGACTTTTATGTGCTTTCTCACTGCTAATTCACAGCACTTAGAACACTGTCTGGTACATTGTAGGCCTTCATTAGCTATCTGGTGAGTAAATAAGTAAACCTCTGTTGAATGTTATTATATCTGAAGAGCAAGAGGCTGATTGGGTTTTTTTTTATTACTATTATTATAAGCCTTGTACTGACTTTAATGAGCACACACTCTCATTGAAAAGTATATTTTTTATAAAAATATGAACTAGGTTAAATATAAAGAAAAAAACTTTCAAATATGATATTGAATTTGGAAAATATTTGGATAGTCCCTTGGAGGTTCCAAAATAGGTTTTAACCTATTTTGACAGCTGATTGGGAGACATAAGTACTAAATAACGAAGAAGCTGGGAAGACTATCTATTGGACCAGTTACTTAAGACAAGACTGATTGCTTCTCAGAAGAGTTACTGGACAAAGCATTTTAAAGACTGGATCTAAAGAGATAGACATGTGGAGAAAAATGATACGATTATCTTTTAGTTCTATAAAAATCAAGCCTGAGGAAAATGTTTTAATTTTTTTCTCCTAACAAAAAAGAATGTACTTCATTGTGTAACATTTAGAAAATAGGAATTGGCAAAAAGATGAAATTTAATTCATAATCCTACTGTTCAAAAACATTTTTAATATATGTGTGAACATCGTCCAGTTCTATTCCCTTATGTGTATGTATGTGGGTGGGTTTGTGTGTTTATGCATGCTTGTATATGTGTATAAATCCCCTCTTATTTTCAAACTGGGATTTGTGATACAAGTACATTTGAAGAGCAAGGTTGGGACGCCTTCTTTCTTTGTCCTAGCATACTGGCCATTTGTATTCTAATGACTTCCCAGCTACTATTGACTAGGGGTAGATTGGAGCTTTTGACCTTGAGGTTAAAGTTTCCATGTCATCTGTTACTAATCTCTTGAGACAGCTTGTCCCCAGACATTGTTTCTTTTGGGCATGTTTTTATCTAAATTCCTTCTAACAATAAACCACTAAGAACCTCTCAGTCTGAGACTAGTGAAAGCGGATCCTGGGAAAAACCATACCGTGCTTCTCAAAGTACATGCTGAACTTTGATCTTCTTGTAGAAATTTCATGGTTGGTATGAACTACCCTATCAGGAAAATTTCCCTCTGTTGTTGATAAAGAAGAACAGTTCAGAGAAGAATAGTTTTTTTCAGGTAACAGTGTGGGTCCCAAACAGATAAGGAGCACACCAAGCAAAAGCTCTCCAGACAGAAATCCATTTTTTCCCCAGGTATCATTCTCTATTTTTATAAATAATCAGGGAGCTATTTTCTCCCTTTTTTGTTTTGGTTCCTTCATTCTCTCTTACAGATTCTGCACAGAGGACCTCATCCCATCATGACATAGTCAAAGAGTCACTCACTTCCAAACCCATGTGTAAAGAGAGAAAACAAAAACTCATAGAATTTGCCTTACATGTATCATTTTTTGACATTCATTCATCATAGAATATGAAATAGTTACCAAACTGAAGCCAAGAAAAAGAAAAATTCCTTGTGACACAACTGAGATTGAAATACCAAAGTGAATTCCCATTGGCCTCAGAATAGCATTAAACTATTGCTGCATAGAAGAGCTTTACATTACAAGTGCATATATTAGTCTAACAAAAAGTAAATTCCCTTACCACTATAGGAAATTATGCACTTGTTTTGCTGCCTTTTCAGCACAACGCTTAGTACATGATAATATATAAACCTTTGAGTACCAATTGAGTTCTTTACTTGCAATTGAATTTGTTTAAACAGCTACTTTTAACAAAACTGATCCTCTAATTCCTTAAAGTATCTACAGCCTGAAATCCAGTTAAGTGTTAAATTCACTGTATGCTTAAAAATGCTCAATGCCAGCATTTTTATTGTCCAAATTATTGGCATTTATTGGCTGCAATGACATTTTTTTCTTTGTGCATTTCTAATTGGAGAAAAATGCATACATTTGAATTGGACTGGAAACCTAATCTTAATAAAGGGGGATGAAACTATTCCTTTGTCTTTATGAAATAATATTTTTTTAGCATAGCTTAGATCTAAATGTATATGTTAACTTCCAAAATTTAAATGGTGGAAAAAATGGTCCTGTCCCATTCTCTTCTT